>NC_135616.1:79254307-79266807 GCF_053574225.1 Canis aureus
CTCTGTTCCCCTGCCCTCCACCACCCTCTCCTCTGCACCCCCGCCCTCCCCCCTGCTCTCCCCTCTGCCCCCTGCCCTCCCCTCTGTTCCCCTGCCCTCATCCCTGCCCTCCCCTCTCTCCCCCTCCACCACCCTGTCCTCCCCCACCCTCCCCTCTGCACCCCTGCCCTCCCCTCTGCCCTCCCCTCTGCCCCCCTGCCTTCCCCTCTGCACCCCTGCCCTCCCCCCTGCCCTCCCCTCTGCTCCCCTGCCCTCCCCTCTGCTCCCCTGCCTTCCCCCCTGCCCTCCACTGTCCTCCACCACCCTCCCCTCCACCACCACCCCCTCCCCTCTGCTCCCCCACCCTCCCCTCCCCCCCCCGCCCTCCCCTCGCAGATGCTGCCCTGCACCCTCAGTCCCCACCTTAGCTGGTCCTCGTTCAGGTGGTCAATGGCCAGCACCTTCCTCCTCTCAGCCAGAATCTTCTTCTTCTTTTCCCGCTCCGTCTGCCTCTTCCCACTTTTCCGCTCGGTCTGGAGAGGGTGGTGAGCAGCGGTGGGGGGTTGGCTAGAGAACACCTCCTCCCTCTCCCCCGCCCCTCCCAAACCCCGATAGGGAGAAGGGCAAGGCCCGCAGCAGGACCAGGCCCTTATCCTCTTTCTCCTGAGACACCCACACGCCACCAACTGCCTGGATTTCCCGGAGAAACTGAGGCAGGGGCAAGGAGGGTCGTTTCAGTCCCTTACTCCTTGGCGGCTCCCTCCTCCCACTAGCCCACTGTCCACGCTCCTCCCCCCGCCAGCCCCCTCCGCCCAGGGAGCCCCCAGGGCCACGAGGAGGAAGAGGGTTAGAGGTTTCTGTACCCACCTGGGCCTGCAGAGCCAGGACACCATGAGAGAAAGACCCAGAGAGAAAGAAGGAGACCCGGACAGAGACACAGAGGGAGGGCAGGGCCCGGGGCCGAAGGCAAAGGCAGGAGACACAGGGGGAGAAGGAGAAGGCGATTCAGACCCCGCGGTGGCGGGAGGCGCTGCCTGGAGAGCGGGCCGGCCGGGGCGGCTGGAGGGCCCCGGGGTGGGGGGGGGGGCCCGCTCTGAGCTGGGGACGTGGGAGGCCTAAGGAACCGTCCTGGTGGCTCCACTGCCTGGAGAAAATCCATCTGGTAGCTCCTGTCCCCCCTTGAGAACGGGGTACCAGCGGGAGGGGGCATGAGCACGTGCGCAGGAGCAAAGCCTCTGTGGGTGCTCGGGCGCTCCCGTGACCTCGGTGCAGGCGGGTGGGCCTCGCACCTGTCTCCAGGTGAGCGGGCTGGGCTCTGAGCGGCCTGAGGCCACGGCCGGAAGGGGCACATCCGGGGCTCCCACCAGGGCCCCTGTCCTAGGCGCAGGGCTCTTCCAGACGCACTGTCCCCCCCGGGGCCCCGGGCACGGCTGACACAGGGTCGGGGCCTCTGCCTGCAGCCCCACCGCCAGCAGCCCCTCATGGGGAAGGCCCAGGCAGGAGGAGGAGGACGCTTGGGTCTCACACGGTGGGGACCCAGCTCGAGGGCGGCGGACACCCCGCCCCTCCCACTCCAGTGCCCTGAAGCCAGCTGCTCCCGGCCCACCTTCTGGATGTAGCCCCCAAAGTGCATCATGTTGGACAACGCCTTCTTCTTCCGGGCCTCGTCCTCGGCCTTCCTCCTGTTCTCCTCCTCCTCTCGTCGGGCTCTCTCCTCCTGGTTAGCAGGGGGAGCAGGAGCACAGATCAGGGGTGGAGGCACAAACCCCCGCACAGGCTGAAGACTGGGGTCCCCGCGGTCCCACGAGTGGAGCTTTCTCTCCACCAGGCAAGAAGCCCCCCACACGGACCCCCCAGGACAGGGCCTGGCACCAGGGAGGGGGTTCCCCAAGTGAGGGTCACGTGCTCCCGTCAGGCGGGGAGCCCCCGAGGGGGCCTGTTGCTCTGGGGGCACAAGGAGGGGAACTTCTGCTCCCGCGGAGTTGGCACGGGGCCCGGAGGCACCAGAGACACCAGCCGTCCTGTAGTGAGTTTGTGCCTTTCAGCCCCTGTGGCTCACCTGGCCCCCCCATTCTGTGGCTCACCTGGCCCCCCATCCTATAGCTCACCTGGCCCCACCCTGTAGCTCACCTGGCCCCCCCACCCTGTGGCTCACCTGGCCCCCCATCCTGTAGCTCACCTGGCCCACCATCCTGTGGCTCACCTGGCCCCCCATCCTGTAGCTCACCTGGCCCACCATCCTGTGGCTCACCTGGCCCCCCCACGCTGTGGCTCACCTGGCCCCCCCACCCTGTGGCTCACCTGGCCCCCCATCCTGTAGCTCACCTGGCCCCCCCACCCTGTGGCTCACCTGGCCCCCCCATGCTGTGGCTCACCTCCATCCTGTGGCTCACCTGGCCCCACCACGCTGTAGCTCACCTGGCTCCCCCACGCTGTGGCTCACCTGGCCCCCCCCACTCTGTGGCTCACCTTTCTCCCCCACTCCTGCCTCTGGCGACTACCAATCTGTTCTCTGCATCCACGAGCTTGCTTTGGTTTTCATTTTTGTTTCGTTTTAGATTCCATATATATGTGAAATCACGCGGGGGCGCCCAGGGGGGCTCAGCGCGTTGAGCGTCTGCCCTCAACTCAGGTCATGATCCCGGGTCCTGGGGTCCAGCCCACGTCGGGCTCCCCGCTCAGTGAAGGGTCTGCTTCTCCCTCTCCTGCTCCCTCTGCTCCTCCCACCGCCTGCCTTGCTCATGCTTGCACAAGCTCACTCTGTCTCAGATAAACACATAGAATCTTTAACAAAAAAATAAAGTGGGTGAAATCCTACGGTACTTGCCCTTCACTGTCCGACTTATTCCACTTAGTGTAACACCCTCTAGGTCCAACCACGTTCTCACAAATAGCAAGGGTTCCTTCTTGTTTCATGGCTGAGTAATATTCCTGTGTCCGTGTGTATGTGTCGGTGTACATGTGTGTCCATGTGTGTGTGTGCATGTGTCCGTGTGCCGTGTGTGTGTGCGTGTGTGTGTGCACATTTTCTTTATCCCCTCCTCCGTCGCTGGACACATGGGTTGCCTTCAGGTCTTTGCTCCCGTGAATAAGGCTACAATGACCGGGATGCAGATGTGTTGCTGCTGGGGGTTTCGTGTTCGTGTGAACACCCAGAGGTGGAGCTGCTGGACGGAGAGTCTCATAAAATTCTAGGTTCGTGAGGCCCCGACGTTTGTGTCTTGCCGGCCGCTTATCGCCAGAACCCAGACAAGGCGCAGCACTCACCGGGGGCTCGCTGACCGGCCCGGGGTGTGTGAAGGCAGAGGGGGCGGGGGCTGGAAGGCGCTGGCAGCAGGGTGGGGGGCTCGGTGGGCCCTGCACTAGGGTCACTCACAGCCAGGCGAGTCTGACGCTCCTTCTCCCGCTCGTTCCGGATGCGCTGCTGCTCGGCCCGCTCGGCCCGCCGCTTCTCCTACGGGGGAGAGGCCAAGCCTGCCCAGGGCGTGCACAGGCCGAGGTGTCAGCAGAGGTGCAGGGACCGCCCAGGGGACAGGCGGCCAGAGAACCCTCACGGGATCCCCCGCCCCCCGAGCCTCAGGGCAAGGAATGCCCTTCCTCCCGGGGCTTCGGCCCCGCCAGCTGCACGCACGCAGAGTCGGCGGACAGGTGGGCCAGCTCCCGGGGCCCGGCTAAATAAAGATGGGCCGACACCGAACAGCACTCGTCATGGGGCTGTCCTCAACCACTCGAAAAATGCCAGGCGGCTCGTCCTGTCTCCCCGAGGGCTGTGCCCCTGACCCCGGCCCTGGCAGCTGCTCTGTGTCCCCCGACAGGTGGCCAAATCCTCAGCTGCCAGCCAGCGCCGCGCGGCCAGTTTGGTGGAGAGGAAAACAAAGCAAACCAGATGACCTCCCTCCCCCAGCAGGATTCGGGATCGCAGAGGCCACAGCGTCACCCGTGTCGGCGCAGGAGCTCCGCCCAGGGGGAGGCAGGCGGGGGCGGGGGCGCAGCTGGAGCCCGGGCCACCCGAGGCGAGCCGCCCAGACCGTCCAGGGGGTGTGGAGTGAGCAGGGCCCCAGGAGGTGCGGGCCGGGGGCTCCCGGGCACCCGGACCCTGACAGAGAGCCCACTCCGGGTGGGGAAGGGGCCCCAGGGAGGGCTGCCCAGGCACAGGGGCCTCTGGGGGCGATTCCACGGGAGGCTGGACACCCACAATCCTGTCTTTGAGTGAAATCAGCTCCTCCTCCTCTTTCTTCCTGTTCTCAAAGTGAGCCTCGATCAGCGTCTGCAGTTCGTTCAGGTCCTTCTCCATGCGCTTCCGGTGGATGTCCTGCGGACGCACGGCGGGCTCAGAGGCCCCCACGGGCCGGGGAAGCGGCTGCGGGGTGCCCCCTCCGCAGCAGACGGGACGGGCAGGCTGGACGCCCAGCCGGCAGGGGCCACAGTGGCCCAGGCCCAGGAGGAGGCCCAGTGGGGGTGCTGAGCGCCTCCCCGCCTGCCACGCCCCCCCCCCAGGTCACAGGGTGTCTCCCTCGGGGCCCCTGCAAGCACTCCCAGCCCAGGCCCGCTCTCCCCACAGGCACGCTCACGTCAAAGTCTACTCTCTCTCCATCTGGGATCTTGGGTGGCACCAGGTTGGGCATGAATGGCCTGTGGGACAGAAGAGGAGGGAACTGGGGAATGTCCCCCCCGCCCCGGCCCCCTGGGACCACGGGTGCCCAGAGCAGCGGGGCCCCTCTCCTTCCTGCAGAGGCACAGCCGCCGCGGCGCTAGCACCCCACGTCAGGTCTCACAGCCGGGACACCGAGCTCTGTCCCAGGTGCCCCCCTCCGTCGTCCCTGTGCACCCACGACGTAGGCAGTGCCGGCCTGTCCACCAGGACAGAGGCTCAACGGCACACGCGGCTGACCCCACGGCATCTCCCCATGAGCCCGGAGGCCTGTGCTGTGGTCCCCGCCCCAACGCATGCTTGCCGGGTGGCACCCGGTCCAGTGGGGCCGGGCCTCAGTTTCCCTGCTCGCCCTCAGGTCTATGCAGGGCTGGACTGAGGTACCACAGCATCCATCGCCAGGAAAGCAGACAGCGCTGGACGGATGAGCGGACCTGTGGCTGTGTCTGGGGCTGTTTCAGGGGGACCCACGGCCATGGGGCGAGGCCACCCGTGTGGGCTGGGACAGGCTGAGCACCACCCCAGGGGAGGCGCCCGCGGGCCCAGCACCCCAGTCCCCCTGCACCCCTGCATGCACAGCACCACGCCGCCCCGCCCCACCCCCCTGCCACACTTCGAAGCCCCCTAGGCCATCCCAGTTTCATTGCTTGGCTCCCGCAGATCCTCTTTCCTCCCTCAGTTCCCACTTCAGCTACAGAGGAAGGTGTTCCAGCCATGCTGAGGGACGGGGGCGGTGGGTCTCTGTCCAGGGCCATGACTAGTCCGCCCCACCACCCCCCCGTGACGGGGTGCGCAGCTGGCTGTGTAGGCCCGGGGCGGACTTCAGCCTCCACCGTCCCTCAGGCACATTCTTGTGGTTACACACCCCGTATAACCGTACATGGCAGCCTGTGCTTGCTGCACCCCCAGCCCATGCCCGCTGTGCCATACTGCCCTCCTGCCTGCCCTGGTCAGCCCTCCTCACTGGCCCTCCGCCCACAGGGCTTCACAGGTACGGCCCACTCACCTGGGCTTTGGTTTGGACTCCTCCACCGGGCCATCTGGAGAGGAGAGAAGCCCAAAGCCACGGGGTCAGGAGGCCCCAGACCTGGCCCCAGCTCTGTCCCCCATGGGCCTCCATTTCCCCATGTGCACAGTGAATTCCTTCCAGCCCCGCAGATCCCTGGCTCCAGGAGTGTCACGAAGGTCACACCTCACACCCCCTGTGCCATAGCACCTCCCGGGGGGACATCTCGGGGCACAGCGGGGTCCCCACAGGAAGCACACACGCCCAGAGAAAAATGCCCAGCCTTTCCTCGTTCACCAGTTCTGGGCAAGGCAGCTTTGCTTCCCAGGGAGGAGGGCCCCCCCCCAACCCCGTGGCTGCCCCAGGGGGTCCTGGCCCCTCAGTCCCCGCCCAGGTCTCTGCCTCCCCGGTTGCTCCCTGGATCCCTGGCCACCAGGGCCCGGACGCACACAGGCATGATGCCAAGACCCAGTTGCTGCCCCTCCCCTGCAGAGACGGGACCAGGACCACGGCACCCCGTAAAGCCTCCCCCGTGGCAGTGAGCACCGCGGCGACGTGCCACAGCCCCCATCTGTGTCTTGGGGTTTCATCCCAGAGACGCCACACTTCACAGATGATATTGCCTGAGCTCCAGGAGCCCGGAAGGTGTGGGTCCCCAATCTGGGCAGGACAGTGGTCCCCTCTCCCAGGGGCACCACCCGGGCAACTTCTCTGGAATGAGGGAGACGGGTTTGCAGGCCAACACCCAAAACCTGCAAGGTCACCAACTTCTGACCTCACCCCCCCCCCCGAAGGCCTCCTTGCCCACCTCCCCGGAGGGAGTCCTGTGGGCAATCTCCCCCAGAGCTGCTTGCAGGGGTTCCCTTGACATCCTGATACGTCCCTCCTGAGGCCTTAAGCCCTCACCTTCGGCCTCTTTAGCCTCGCCTTCCTGGCCATCTCCTGCACAGAACAGGAGAAATCAGTAAGAGCCTCGTCCTAGGCTCAGGCTCTTGCCCAGAGGCTTCTCCCCACATGGGGCCTAAACCAAAGCGCACCCTGCCAGCTCCTGGAGTCACAGACATGGCCCTGGACCCAAGGGAGCACCCCGACAAGGGTCATGGCCCGGCCCGGGCAGGTGGCACTGGTGCGCAGGCTGCAGGGTGGGCTCCGGGCGGACGCCCTACGTCCACAGGGGTGCCCTTGGGTGCCCCCGCCGTGCCTCGAGGCACCGCGACAAAGCCCCTCAAGCCCTCACGGCAGGCAGGCTTTACCTTCCGCGTTGGTCTCCTCCGTCGCAGCCTCACCTCCTGCCTCCTCTGCGGCCTCCTCTTCCTGCTCTGGAGGGCGAGCCAGACACCGTGAGTACCCAGGCCTGCACCGGGAGGCAGCCCCGTGCCGGGGACCAAGGGCAGGGAGGTCGGCACCTCCCCCATCCGGGTGACTTTTGGGGCCACCGATATGAACAACACGGGGCTGCTCACTTCCGGGGCTGAACCAGAAGCTGCCAAACTACGGCCCAAGGGCCGAACGTGGCCCCCAGACATTTCAGGAAATAAAGTTTTATTGGAACACAGCCGCATCAATATCCTGCCGGCGGCTGCCTTTGCCCCCCTGCAGCAGGTCCAGACGTTGCGGCAGATACCGTGTGGCCCGCGAAGCCTAAGACATTTACTATGCGCTCCTTTAGGGGAAATGCTTGCCGACCCTGCTACGCCCCGATGGAAGGGCTTGAGGTGGCTTGGGCAGAGTCCTGCTGTTCCAGACCTGCCTCTGCCGGAGTTTGGGAATTGGAAATGGGGCCTAGAGACCTGTGCTCCCCCTGAAAGCCACTAGGAGGGCTGGAAGTCTGGGGTCGGAGCATGTTAGGGTGTAGTTAGGGTGTAGTGGGCGCTGCGGGGAGCGGCAGAGGAGGGCTTGCAGGCCTGGCGAGACCCCGCTGGGGTGGGGACGTCTGGTGGCTCAGCTGCTGCTGCCTGACTTAGCGCCTTTCCCCAACAGCCTCCCTGGCAATCACACGACTCCACCCCAGTCCCCTCACCCCAGCCTGAATGTTCTACCCAAAGATCGGGAGCTACGGGATTTATCCTACTGCTGGAGAAGCGCCTGTCCTGGACTCAGTAACTCTAGGGACCCTTCATGTGTATGTAAGAGAAACCAAAACAGCAAAACTATGGGTGGGTGGGTGAGATGTCCACCGTGTAGACATTTGTACTGTCTGGAGAGTCAGTAGGATTTTTCTATTTTCACCCCTCGGCTTGGCAGGATATGGACCCCACCCAAGTCAGGCACTTGGAGAAGACAGATAAGACGGGATGACGCCAGGCCCATGGCTCTGCCTGTGGGAGGTGCCTGGTAATGCTCGCTGACTGACGGGCTGACAAGTGGTGGCCTCCTGGCAGAGGGAGGCGAAAAAGCCTCAGGGCCGGCCACCAATCAGCCTGCCTGGTGCTCTGGGTCCCCCGTTCCCACGTCTGGGCCTGGGGGTGCCTCTCTGAAAGAAGGTCCTTCCAGAAAGGGTGAGAGTAGACGGCTGGCAACAAGAGTATGGCCAGTGTGGGGGTGCTCTTCAGGCCACCTGATTAACCCCACCCCATGTGCCAATTCTCTGTGCAACACCCCCCACCTTCCGTGGCTGCCCAGACCACCCACCGCGGCTCGAGACATCACTATTAGAAAGCTTTCTAAACTCAGCCCAAGTGTGTCCCCCTTGCCCTAGTCCCGTCCCCGGGGGCTGGCAAGAGTCCAGGCCCCCCCACGCCCACCGCAGTGCACATGTGAAGGCTGACGTCATGTCCTTTCTGCTCTGGCTATTTCCAGTTCCCCCAGCTGCTCTTCGGATAACTGCGTCGCAGGCCCCTCACGCCCCGGCCGCGGCGCCTGGGTGCCGTCCAGCTCAGAGGGAGGGCCCAGTAGGTGCCGCGGGGGCAGAGAGAGGCCACCCGCTCCAGACAGTAGTGCCCCTCTGGGCCACATGCGGACCAGGCTAGGGGACGAGCCAGCCCGGGGCCTTCCCGCCACCCAGCGCAGCACAGAGGTCAGGACCCGGGGGAAGGAGCAGCGGCCGGGCCCCTCGGAGGCCGGCAGGGAGTGAGGGAGCCGCCCCGCGCCCCCGGACCCCGGCCCGCCCGCCCCGCTCGCGCAGAGCAGGGCCCCGACCACCGGGCCAGGCCCCAGACAGCAGGGAGCAGAAAGCACAGGAAAGGAAAAGCTGTACTACCGTCGTCGTGCTCTCTCCAGTCCTCCTCTTCTGGGGGTCAGGGAGTGGCCGCAGCAGGGGGGAGAAGCGAGACAGGTTAGTCTGGGAGCAGGACAGGGACGGGCGCGGGATGGCGTATGGCTCTGAGCGTGGGCTTCGGGGTCAAGCTCCAGCTCCAGTGCCCGATGCAACACTTGGAGCCACTTGGGCAATTCGCTTCTCAGCAGCTTCCCGGGCGCCTTGTCCGTAAAACGGACATGACCATCCTCACTCCCGCGGGTGAGATGACAGGTGATCTCTGGTGCCCACGGACCCGTGCTCACCCGGCGCGTGGGAAGCGTTCAGTGGCGCTAACGGGCCGACTCCTGTGGGCGCCCCAAAGGGTACGCTGCAAACGACCCACTCTGCCCTCAAACTCCTCCCGCGCACCCACCGGGAACGAGCCCCCGGGAGCCCGTGGACACGTCCGGTTGCTCAGGACCCAGAGGCCCGCAAGCCCCACGGGAGCGCCTGGCGCGGGCACGTTCCGTCTGCCTGAAGGAAGCGCCGCCTGCGGGGAGGGGGGGCCCAGGACGGAGCTTACAGAAACCACCCGCTCCCTCCTGGAGGAAGAGACACGGCCTGGTCCACCCTGCAGGCTTGGGGTCACCCACTTAGAGCCCATTCTTAGTCATTAGGCCACAGGGTCTTACTCCGCGGGAGGCGGGTGGAGTCCATTCACGGCAAGCAAGGCACACGCTCCGTGGAGCTCGGTCCACCGCGCGGCAGAGAACTCATTATTTTGTTAAGTCACGGCCAAATCCTACCGTGCGCGGCAGGCAGGCTAGTCCCAGATCCAAAGGTCTGTATCTCAAGCACCACCCCCTAAAATTCACGAGCTGGCAAGTCCTCAAAGCAAAGGAAAACCCACCATCTCGAGAGCTCAAGCCGGGAACACAGCAGAAAGTAGAGCCAGCTGGATTTTTGATTCAAAAAATATTTCAAGGGCATCCGGGTGGCTCAGCGGTTGGGCGTCTGCCTTGGGCTCAGGGAGTGACCCCGGGGTTCCGGGACCGAGTCCCACCTCGGGCTCCCTGCAAGGAGCCTGCTTCTCCCTCTGCCTGTGTGTCTGCCTCTCTGTGTATCTGCCATGAATCAGTAAATTTAATCTTTCAAAAAAAAATATTTCAACTAGCTTCTGATCTGTTTCGTGTTCCTTGACTACCAGAGTGACTCCCGTGGCCCCTCTCGGTTTCCCCTGAGTTTCCCTTGCGTCTACTCTTTGGCCAGGCACCCCGGAACAGCCTCAAAGGTGCGAGAGAAAAAAAAAAAAAGAAAAAAAAAAAAAAGGTGCGAGAGGCTCCTTGTTTTCCCTGGAAGGCCTGGGGAAGAAGGGGGACGGCTACGGAAGCCCCGGCTCGCTCCTAGACCCTGGGGGAGCCCCTTCTCCTGGTGCCCACACATGTTTATGCTACAACAGCATTTTTGAGAATTTGCTGAGGCTCCAAGGGGCAGGATGCAACCCGCCTGGGTGCGAAGCCTGAGGGGACTGAGGGCGATTCCGGGCCCCTCGGGGGCTGGGATCTGAATCATTTCCGTGTGTCCAGCCCCCAGGAAGAGAGAGGGTTGGGGTGATCTTTCAGTGGAATACGGGACACAGAGCGAGGGAAGACTCATGAGAGCAGATGTCCCAGAGGGGCGCCTGGGTGGAGCAGTCGGTTAAGGGCCCAACTCTTGGTTTTGGCTCAGATCATGATCTCAAGGGTCATGATCTCAGGGGTCAAGCCCCACACGGGCTCCACGTTCAGTGAGGAATCTGCTTGCCCCTCCCCTCTACCTCCCCCCTCCCCACTCGCGTTCTCTTTCTCTCTCTCTCTCAAAAAGATAAATAAAATCTTTAAAAAAAATGTTTCAGATAACTGAACACGTCCATAATCTCATTTGAAAAGTCATTACCCTGAGTGTTTTTAAGTGTGATAACGGTGTTATGGTTGTTTTCCTGTAAATAGCGCTTATCTTTTAGAGATGCCTAGCGAACTACTTAGGCACGAAATGCTATGATGTCTGGGGATGATCTGGGATGTCTGCTCTACAATAACAGAGGCGAGATGAAGCATAGATGAGAGAAGATTGGCCGCAGTGGATGACCGTTGAAGCCTGATGACGGGCGCTTGGGGAAGGGGGTGCTGTGTAATTCTATTTTTGTTATTTTTATGTTGCATTTAAAACTATCCTTGGTTAAAAAAAAATTGGAGGAAAAAAAAATCAAAAATGATTCATTGGAAAAATTGATGGTTCTGTTTGACCAAAATGGCGGACGGCCGAGACCCAAGCCACCCAGGCTGGCCCTGACTCCCACTGGCGCTGTGGCTGTTGGAGGACCTGGGCTCAGCTGGGGGTGAGGGGCAGGGACAGACCAGCCGCCCTCCCAGGGCCCCCAGGACCCTGGATCCCCGGGGTCTCTCTTTTCTGGCCCTCCCTCTGCCCGGGCTCCTACCTTCCACAGCTTCTTCTGCTCAGGAGAGAAGACCACGGCCGCAAGAGAGGAGAACACGTGGGTCAGTTTCCAAGCAGGCTGCCCCCATGCAAATGAGTACACAGACGTGTGCTTACCTTCCTGCTCCCTGCGTGCAAGAGGACACGTTGTCAGTAGCACACCCCCATGCACACCCCACACACACACCCCACACGCACACACTGGCCTTTTCGAAGATAAGTCCACCCTTAATTTCCCTCATTGCCTGATGGAGCCCACCCTCCTTGGGCCCCTACCAAGGCACCCCCTAATGGGCCCAGGCTTCTCACCAGGGCCTTCTGCCCCGTCCCTAGCAAGCCCCCGCCTGGTCCCTCCAGCATCGGCCCACTTACCACCCTCTCCCTGCGCTGAGCTTCGCCAGGCTGCGCCCCACAACACCCTTCCCTCACCTTCTCTCTCTATCCAAATCTCCGCAGGTAAGCCCGACCACCCCAGCCCCCACTGCCCGCCCCCTCCTTAGAGCTCCCCCACTACCCAGAGCCTACCCTCCAGCTCAGCCCCTCTTGGCCGATTACTTCCAACATTTTGCATCTTAACATCCCAGAGAAGAGCAAATTCCAAGAAGGTAGGGACCGTGTATCCTGACACCCCACATCCTCCCTGGTGAGCATCACCCTCCAGGGGATCATGGTTAGACTGGATGCCAGTGTCCCACTCCCGGGGGGTTCCGCCAGCAGAGGCGGTGGACAGGACACTTCAGGAGCAGTGTGATTCCAAGGGGAGTGCAAGCAGTGAGCTCTGATTTGGGTTTTATGGGGCATAATCTGCTGGGTGGCTATGGGACGGTCACTGAACGACTCTGGATCCGGTTTCAGGAGACACAGCTTCTAAGACACTCTGCCTCCTGGTCTCCCAGTCAGGTAGGACCCCACCCAACCCCGTGCCTCCTGGTCTCCTAACCAGGTAGGACCCCAGCCCACCCTGGGAGCTGAGCCTCTCTGCAAATTCTCCCCGCTGGGGCCCAGCCCCAGGTCCCCCCAGAGGCACAGAAGCACAGGTCAGACCCCCAGGATGCACAGCATCCCCATCCCCGTCCCAGCTCCTGGGGAGACCAAGCCCGCACACAGGGTGCCGCGGATACTCACTCCTCGTACTCTTCCGCCACCTCTTCCAGGTCGGACATGGTCTCCACTCTCCCTCCAGAAAGAGAAAAATGTCAATGTGGGCAGAG
>NC_135616.1:79271807-79334307 GCF_053574225.1 Canis aureus
GGGCCGTGCGTAACCTGAGCCCCTCAGATTCCTCTTGTGCCCAGAGAGGAGGGCTCACCCCGTGAGACAGTGAGACACGGTCGGAGGAGGAATTCTGGAGGTCAGGTGGCTTCCCAATAGCACAGGGCCTGGAATGTGCTTTGAAATTCCTCACTCCGGGCAATCGCCTCCCTAGGTATTTGCTCCGCCGGCCCAGGGGAAGCTGAACATCAAGCCGGGGCAAGGTCTGTCCCTACAGGGCCTGCTGCGGAGACAGCGGGGGCACGGGGCAGCTGGACGCGAACCCCCGCAGCTGGCCTCACACCCCATGAGAGGCTCTTATCCAGGCATCTCCCCGTCAGCCCCCCAAATGCTGCCTGGCGGCACGTTTTCCCTGGGGAGGGAAGTCCGATGAAGGTCCCCCGTCCGCCTGCAGAGGTGCCCGCGGCCCCTGCCTGCCTCTGCACAGGTGCCCTTCTCAGGGCTTCCAGGACACTTTCCAAATTGGGGGAGTGGCGGGGATGAGAGCTGCACCAGCACCATCGTGACTGATAGGAACACAGCCGGGCTGGGCTCGGAAGTCAAACAAGGACCTGCCTGGAAGGTTCAGGGGGCCCTGGGCCTGGACGTGAGGGGTGGGACCCGACAATCCGGGGGAGACCCTGTTGGTTAGAGCTTCGCCGTCTTTAGAGCACGCAGGGGCCCGGCACCCACCTCGTCCGTCCTACGGGTGAGGAAATTGAGGCCCAGGGAGGGGAAGGTTCTCACCCAAGACTTTCCAGCCACGCGGTATCTTTAGTGGCAGGTCTGGGGCTCCAACTTAAGTCTCTAATCTCCAGCACGGGCCGCTGCAGCCCTACTGTGTTCGTCTTGGGAGTCCGATCCCTGCGACGCCGCCTCTATAGGGCGGCCTCTTCTCAGGGGGAAGGCGGACGGCTCGCAATTCTGGTGTGGACTCAGGCAGGCTGTGGGCACAGGCCGGTCCCCACCTCACTGCTCTCCCCGTCCCGAGCCTTACCTCCAACCGGGAGCCACCGCGATCCACTGAGCCTCAGCAGGGACTGGGCGAGGGCAGGGGACCGAGAGGCTTTAAGCAGGCCTGTGGGCTGGGCCCGGTGAGCCAACCCGCGGTGGGAGGAATGTGCGGCGGGACGAGTGGGGGCGCGGGGGGTGTTGGCTGCTATTTTGGCAGGTGCCGGGGACAGGGCTCAAGGAACATGCACCCCACGCCATATAAGCCCATGTGGTTGTCCAGCTGCTCAGATAAGCTATTTAAAACTGGAGCAGATAGGCAGGAACGGAGTGGGGAGCAGGCATGTAACAGAAGCCAGCTGTCCCTCTCGAGAATCCCGATAAAGCAGATGCCAGAGGCGCAGTCCTGGGAAGGCAGGCTGGGAGCGGGCCGGGGCACCGGGCAACCCCGAGGCGCCTCACGAGTCCCCGGGCCAGGCTGTGGGGCACACGGAAGGGCGACCTGCACCTCCACTTACGATGACGCTGCGGGGAGGGCGTCTTCCAGGCTCCTGGCTGCTTCCCTGGGCCGAGCGGCCTTGCCCAGCGGGCAGGCTCCGCAGGCCTCAGTGGGGACACGCGCCACGTGGGTCTTCTGCACGCCCCCCAGAGCCAGGGGACAAGCCCTCTCCTCCCTGGGAAGGGGCTAGGGCTGCCACAGAAGGTGAGATACAAGTAGAACTTCTGGGCAGTTTGAGGGGCCATGAGGACTGGTGAAGTTGGCTCCCCCTTGCAGCTGTCCGTAGGCCTGAAGACGAGCCCTATGGGACCATGATGTGCTGTAGGATCCGCAGGCCAGGCCCCGGGGGCTTGTGGTTTGCTCGCACGTTTATGTCCACAGCCCCTGGCACGGTGGCCCGGATGTCGTGGGGCGCGATACGTGATGGAAACGGAGGGGGAAAGTGGGTCGGAGCTGAGCCTCCCCCTCAATGTGTCCAAGTCTTCGAAGCCTCTGTCCCACCTCCGAAGAAGGAACGCCCCTCCTCCGGGCCCGCCACGCCGCCCCGCGCCCCCAGCTCGAAGCCCCGGCCCCCCACATCTTGCCCATCAGGGACACACACCCCTGTTTCTCCATGGGTGAAGAGGGCCAGCCTCCCCATTCCTCCTCCTCTCCCCTCCTGACCCCGTACCCACGCCCCCCCGGTCCTGGACGGCCCTCAGGTGCCCGCCGCCACCATTCTGGACAGAAGGCAGGACTTCCACCTTCTGCTGCCACGCTGCCCCGTGGGCTCAGCTGAAACCGTCCCCCCCACCACGCTCCCAGTGGCCGCCTCCGGGCTCATCCCCCATGTGGTCCTCCACGTTGTGGCACATGCAACAGGGCAGGCTGAGGCCCCATGTCTACCCTCCCGTGGCCTGGGGGAGGACCACCCTGCAGCCTCCGTGGGGGAGGACCACCCTGCAGCCTTCCTGGGGGAGGACCACCCTGCAGTCTTCCTGGGGGAGGACTGCAGACAAGCAGAGAGGA
Organism: Canis aureus; assembly: GCF_053574225.1. Taxonomy (NCBI): domain Eukaryota; kingdom Metazoa; phylum Chordata; class Mammalia; order Carnivora; family Canidae; genus Canis; species Canis aureus. The sequence continues at coordinate 79,274,266 of NC_135616.1, forward strand.
GGCGGAGAGGGGCAGGTGAAGGGAGCAGATTGACAGAGGAGCAGAGGCAACTAGGCGGTCCCGAGAGAGATGGAGGAAAAGCATTCTGGTCCCGCTCTCCCGTCTAGCCCACCGGGGTGCAGCCTTGCTTGGTGTCCTGGCCTGGAATCTCCCGCAATTTAGCAACGGCCTGTCTTAGACCTTCCCTTAACTTGAGCCACTTCCACTGGATTATGGTTCTTTGTAAGCCCAACAATCCTTCAAACGGGCCGTCGTTTGCACAGCTGCCTGGGAGGTCCCCGGGCACCTAAATCACCACAGAGCCCGAGAAAAATCCCGTAGGTTCTTGACGCTCTTGGACCATGTGAGGCTTTTACCAACTGTTCCAAAGCAGGGATTTAATGCAGATTAGAGTCCAGCCACTTCCCACAGTCACACCTGGACAGGGCAGGGTTGCTCCCATCCTGTCACGGGTGCTGGGTCCTTGCAAATAGCTCGAGTTACCTCCTAGTGCTAACGGTAGAAGGGAAGAGAAAACGGAGATGGTGCTCGCCCCGGGTCTTACTGGAAGCAGTACACACTGGAAGACTGCCTACACGTTTAAGGACCCACAGAGAGCAGGGCACATGTGGGTCCCAAGGACATCAGGACAGCAGGGTAGATGGGGCAAGCAGTGGTCGGTATCAGGGTAGGGGGACCTGCTCTGTCTCCAGAGGGTGCTCAGCATCACCTCCTCCCAGAGCCCACCCCTGCCCACGAAGCCACCCAGTCGCCACCCTGCTGCACTTGGTCCTCACACTGGTCCCCCGTGGAGATCATTGTGTGCACGGAATTGTCTCCTTGTTGCGTGAGGAATGAGGTCAAGGCCTATATGGGGGATGCATGAATGCAAAGGGCAGGGAGTCACGGGGTCCCGTCCCCAACACCACCCTGCAGCCTGTCCTTGGTCACCCCCGGGGCGGGGGGGGGTGACGCAGGCATGAACCTGTGGAAGCAGCTGCCAGGACACCCCAGACACCCAGGACCGAGCCAGCCATGCTCTGGAGGAGGGTTTCTGGGAGCCTCTCCCCAGAAAGGTCTATGTGAGGACATTGCCTGCAGAACAAGTTCACCTGCCAGGGGACTTTCCAAAGTTTAGAACACGAGCACCCAAAAGTCCTAGTCCTTGTTTGAACCCTGAGTTCCCAGCAGGCCCTTTTAAGTCTCTGGGCAGTGCTCATCACACTCCTCCCCCTGCCCCTGGTTTTGTCCTCAAATTCTAGGAGTGGAGCACTGGCAAAAGCTCCAGGCCTTGGGGGAGTCCGTGGGGTGCAGGGTGGGGCCTCCAGGTCCCACCGTCTGTTGCTCAGCACAGGCAAGGGACCAGAGACAGGAGACCCACCAGCCGAAGATGGGCCAGCCTGGGGTCACTGTGGGGCCTGCACCAGTGGGGTCCTAAGGGCCTTCTGTCCCCTGGACCCAAGGACCAAGACAGGAGCCTCGCTGTCCATCACAGGGGCTGGGATGAGGCTGGTCGTCGCCCAGAAGTTGGGGAACTGAGACCTGGTGATGCCCTTCAGGGCTATGTTCTGAGAAACTCTGGGGTTTTCCAGGTAAACCTGGGGACGGGGGACAAAGGGGAAGTGGGCAGGGCTCTGATTCTCCCCTACGTCCCCAGCTGGCTCTGGGTAAAACCAGAGCAGTCAGTTAGGAAGGAAAGTTCTCAGGACGCCTGGGTCTGCTTCCCGAGATGCAGATATTGAGCGTCTGCCTTCAGCCCAGGGCGTGACCCCGGGGTCCCGGGATCGAGTCCTGCATCGGGCTCCCCACAGGAGCCTGCTTCTCCCTCTGCCTGGGTCTCTGCCTCTCTCTGTGTCTCTCATGAATAAGTAAATAAAATCTTTAAAACAAAAAAAAAACAAAAAAAGGAAGAAATGTTCTCATCAAATTCAAATGGGAAAAAAATGCATATGTGTGTGTAATAGAGCATATACGTGTGCAGGGGTATAGACTGTATCTGTGCGTGATGGACATACAGGACGCATACACATGTACACATACACACGCACACACACACAATTTACTTTTTGTTCTTTTGATTACAGCACTAAGGGGTGGCACCAGACTGACTGACTTGGGTTTGTCCTAGATTCTCATAAAGCTCAGCATCCTCCACGCTCACATGGGCCATGACCTCGGGGGGTACAGGAGGGCCGTGGGGAGAAGGCACTGGGGGAGCGCGGCAGGCGCGTGGCCCTGTGCAGTCACCCTGCCGGGATGGAGGGCAGCTCACCTCCACGTGATCGAAAGAGGGGGCTGACCCTCCCCCCCCCGCCGTCCAGTCACAACCATCGTCCTCACACGCCCCCGATGACCCTGCTGGAAAGCAAATCCCCAGGCAGGATGCAGTGAATGAGTTTATCAGCTCTTTCCTGAGAACAGCTTTTGCAGCAGGAGGGTGAAGGGGTGCACAGAAAGGGCCCCACGCTCCGGGCCTGAGCCGCAGCCCAAGACGGGAGAGGAAATCAAAGCAGGGCTCCGGGGCGCAGGGCAGGTGCAGGGGCTCCCGTCCGCCGGGCGGCCCGGGGCCCAGGTGTGCACGCCCAGGCCTCGGTGAGGCAGCGACGTCACAGGCACGGGGAGGCACCTGCTGGGAGGCCGCAGAGGGGACCCTGAGCTCAGGGAGACAGCAGTGCACGGCCCTGGATGAGCAGGTCCCGGCAGCCACCTCGGCCTGGTGCGGAGGCCACCCTGGGTGCTGGGCCCTGCGCCAGCCTGGGTCCCGGATGTGCCGGTGCAGAGGGGCGAGGGGGCGCTCGGCCAGGAAGGAGGCGTTGGCCACCCCCGACACTCCTGGCCCTGGGCCAGAGGCAGAGAGGGAGCAAGGCGGCGGGGGGCAGGCTCGCGGGGTCTGTCCTGGCAGCGCCCATCACACCTGCGGGGCAGACGTCTGTCAGGAAAGACAAGGGGGTCTCTGGGCAGGACGGCCTCCCTGGGCCCCGGCCCACAGCCGCGCTGGCCAGAAACCCCAAAACCCCTTGTTGAAGGGGCTTGGGGCTTTGCAGAGTTGTGGGGAAAGAGGGGCCGGCCCGGGGGTTCAGCCAGTGTCCCCGAGGTTGGGTCCAACCAGCTGGAGAGCAGAAGCAGGGCATTCTGGGTCCCGGCATGACGCGCCCGGGCGGGGGGGTCTCCCCAGGGCAGCCCCCCTCTGCCCCTCACCTCGGCGTCCAGGGACGAGTCTGCTTTCCGTCCCCACTGGGTCCTCTTTGTTACCACCGACTCTTTCCCCACCTCCTGGTTGGGGACATCAGTGTGGGTGGGAGGGCGGCAGCCTGAGGCAGCGTGCAGGGGGCCTTGGGGTCCCCAGCCCCACTCCTCCTGGCAACAGCCCCAGCCCCCCAACTCTCCATGGGCTCCCTGCCTGGGAACCCCCGCCCACCCCCCCAGACCCAGGTTATGATGCCGAGCAGGGCCCGTGCATGAGGCTCAGGGAGGGACAGGGTACCTGGGGGTCCTGCTCTCCAGACTCCTGGGTCCTGCTGATCCACAGGTTGAGCCTCGATGTTACCACCCCCGAGAGCTTCAGGTTCTCCTGAAGAGAAAGGCTCATGTCTCAGGGCTCGGGGCTCACGTCTCAGGGCTCGGGTCTCAGGGTTGGGGCTCACGTCTTGGGGCTCGGGGCTCAGGGCTTGGGGCTGCCGGCTACAGCAGGGCGCTCGGGAGGCCCGGGTGCAGGGACGTGATTCTCCGTCACTCCCAGGCCCACTCAGCACGGGCCACGAGTGTCCGGGAACCCCCCCGACCAGCGCTGCGCCCGCAGCTACGGAGACGAACCCCCCAGGGTCCGGCTCTGCGTCGGGAGGCCCGAGGGCGCACCTTCCGGCCGGAGGCCACCTCCGCGCGGCCCTGGCCCAGCAGCTCCTTCTCAAAGAGGTGGCGCTTGCTGGCTACGCCCACGGGTGCCACAAAGAACTCCGCGCGGGACGAGCCCGGAGACTTGACGGATTCGGATCTCTGGGAAGAGAGGACACAGACGGCTGACCGGGCAGGAGAGGCGCTCGGGCCTCGGCGCCCAGGCTGCTCGGGCCCCCCGGCGCCCCCACAGAGCCCTGCCCACCTGGACAGCCGTGTGGTATCTCTCCAGCTTTTCCCCCAGCTTGGCCGTGCCAGCCGGGAGCCTCATGCTGGCGCTGCGGGACGGAGGACAGAGGACAGGGCAGCTGAGACCCCGGCCTCAGCCCGCCCCGAGCCCTACCCACCCGGCCTGCGGCCACGCAGAACACGGCCCCCGTCACCGAACTGGACTACGGTGACTCGGACCGGAACGCCCGGAGACCTTTCCTCCCCTCCCCAGAGACGCCTGCCATCCCCCCCCTGGTCCGGGCACTTCAACCTTCTGTCTCCCGGACCCCGCCCTCCCCAGCACCGCCTGCCACCCCAGGCTCTCCCCACACTGCCACCAGGCCACTCAGGCCCCAGACAAGCCCATCCTGTCCTTCCAGCTCAAGGCTCTCGGCCCCAGGGCAGGGACCAAACTCCCAGGCAGGGCACAGGCTCCCGCGGCCTGGTTCCCGCCTCCCTTCCCGACACCAGCGTCCCCACCGCCGCGGCCTGGTTCCCGCCTCCCCTCTCGACACCAGCGTCCCCACCGCCGCGGCCTGGTTCCCGCCTCCCCTCTCGACACCAGCGTCCCCACCGCCGCGACCCCTTTCTCCACGTGCTCACGGCCAGTTAGCCAGACACCTCACGCTTTTCACACCTGTGCCTTTACTTGTGCTCTTCCCCCTATTTCAAGTCCCAACTGGAAGTCAATCGCTTCGGCTCCCGCAGGCTGGGCTTTTTGCAGCCACTTCGGGGCCACATTCCTGTCCCTGTACCTCCCTGCTGGGTTGGGGCGGGGGTGAGGGATGGGGGGGCTCCTGCATGATTAACCATCTGATGTGAGGTGCTGGAAAGTGGCAGCCACGTCTCCTTCGTCTGCGTACCCCCTGGCCGCCCCCATCACCCCAGCCCTCGCCCGGGACAGTCCGCCTCCACAAACATTTAAGGGCAGATGGGACACAGCACGAGTGCATGAAACTCCTAATACACGAGCACAACTGCTTTTCAGGCCCTATTTCCTTTTTTCTTCTTCTTCTTTTTTTTTTTTTCCAAAACACAGTCCTCAAACTACTTGCATCAAAATTATGGGGCACAGGGGTGCTCCTGGAACATGCAGATTCCCAGGCCTGCTAAAGCAGAGGCTTCCCCCTCCCCCTCCTGCAGGGCTCTGCACCCCGACTCCCTCCGCCTGCAGAGCCCCCCACCCAAGCCCTGCCTCCTTCCAAAAGGCTCTCCTCTCCCTCCCTGTTCATCTCACTGGGCCTCCATCCCCGCGTCAATCCCATCGCCCTGCAGACCCGGAGCCCTGGCCAAGGACGGCGCCTTCCCCTCAGGTGCCCTGTGGCACCGCCCGGAAGGGCACGTAGCAGGCGCTCAGCAAACACAGGCTGAACGTGACCAGACCAGGCCAGAGCCTCCCGGTCACTGACCTGCGGGTCAACGTTGTTTCTGGGTTGTCTCTCCTGGGGCTCATCTGAAACAAGAAGGAAAGGCTGTGATGAGTGAGACTCCCGAGGAAGCCAGGGCCCTGCACCAGGGAAGGGCTCAGCTCTCTGAATACGCCTCCTCCACCTCCTCGTCCTCCTCCTACCCCCCAACCAAACCTCCTCCTCTTGTCCGGGGAGACACAGGCCCCCACCCAGCAGGCTGGGTCAGAAGCCCTCCGTGGCCCCACCACCAGCTCCACGGCACCCAGCTGTCTCCCCGCCTGCCTCCCCGCTGCAGGGACCAGCCCTGGTCAACGGCAGGCCCCCCACTTCCTCCCCAGGGCCTGGCGCACGACAGCAACACAAGGCACAGTCAGCCGCAAACCAGACACTGAGCATGAACCCCAGAGGGTGAGCGGAGAGGCCCGGCCCGCACAACGGGGACCCCTGGGGCAGAGGCAGAGCAGGGAGGTGCAGGCGGGCCCCGCCGCTCCAGCGCCCACCCTTCGCCTGCGCCAGCCTTCCGGATGGGATGGGGACCCGGTGAGGGCAGGCCTGGCCGCCCCTGAGCCCCGCTGAACCTGCCGGCCCCCCTCCTGCAGCTCGGGCCCTGCCCACTAGGTGGGGCTGCTCGGCCCTCTGAGCGCCGAGTCCTGGACTCTGGGCCTCCCAAGGCCAAAGCCCCTCTCCATCCCAAGGACCCACCTGCCACCTAACCTAGGGCCCTGATGCTGCAACAAACGCTGGTTCCCCGGCCTGCCCTCCAGCGCCCCGGGCGCTCACCCGGAAGGAGATGGTCCTGGGGCTGGAGCGTCTGAGGGAGCTGCTGTAGGTAGCCTGGGTGGGCGAGAGAGTGTCCACCTCTCCCTCCTTGCTGGGGATTTTCACCTGGGCGGGGGGAGGGAGTGTCACACGGGAGGTCCCGGTAGCCCAAAGCCCAAGCTGCCAGGGGAACCCCATGAGGCTCGGCTCGCCCCAGGAACCGCAGGAGGGAAGGGGGGAGACAACGGTCCTATGCCTTCCCCTGCTGCCTCCTGGCCCTCCGCCTCTGCGGTGGGGGTGACGGACACGCATCTGTGGGGCCGGGCCACCACACAGAGCTTTCCAGCAGAACTTCTGCAAGGACCTGAGGCTTCCCAAAAGGCTGCTGGAGCCCTGAAGTCCAGGCCCTGGATGATGGCTGGGTGCGGGGTGCAGGGGTGCGGGGTGCAGGGTGCAGGGGTGCAGGGTGCAGGGGCTCTATCACACAGCTGAGGCTCTTCCCAGCTGCCTGCAGCCTGGCCCCGCCTCAGGGTCCCCTATTCTGACAGTGACCAGAGGCAGGGAGGGAGAGGAAACTGCCCGAGCTGGCGTCCTGGAGAGAGGACAGGAAACAAGGGCGCCAGGGCGCCAGGGCCCGCCTGCAGCGGAACGCGAGGGGCAGGGGCATCGCCAACCTGCAGTGTGATGGGCGGGAGGCGCGAAGAAGCCGCGGTCGGAGGCTCGGGCGCCCGCTGCTCCCCCTGCTCGGCCGAGGACGGGGGGCTCTCGTCGGGGAGGGCCCTTCCCCGCTGCCCCGCAGGCTGGCACCCCCCCGAGGCCGGCTGCCCCCCTGCCCTCCTCGGCGCCAGCTTGCTCCCGGCGGCCGGGGTCTTCTCCGACGCCAGAGACTTCTCAAAGAGCGACGCTTTCTCAGAAACCAGTCTCCTTTCCGGGTCTGAGGTCTTCCCTGGGGCTGGCGGCTTCTCTGGGACACCTGTTCTTTCTAGAAGGGGCTTCTTCTCCGGGGTGGCTCTCTTCTCGGGCGCAGACGTCTTCTGGGGGCCCAGGGCCTCCTGTGAGCGGCTCGCTTCCGCCGAGACCAGTCTCTCTGCAGGTGCTAACGTCTTCTCTGGCAGAGCCGGCTTCCCCGAGACCTCCTCCTTCCCGCCTGCTGAGCCCCGGCCCCCCGGGCTCTCGTCCTCCCCGGCCCGGGGGCCCCGCTGCTCCCCGCTCGGGCCGAGGGGCTGCTGCTTGGCCTGCCCCGGGCCAGAGGGCTCCCTTCCCGCTCCTGCCTCCGGCTGGCCAGGGGCCTGGGCCGCCTCCACCGCCTGCCGCCTCTGCCTCCGCTCCCGCCGTGTCCGGAGGATGGCCTGGACGTCCTCGTCCTCATCCTCGTCCTCGTCCTTGGAGACGGAAGTTCGTGGCTTGGGCACCTCTGCTTCCTCTACGCTCGGCAGCCTAGGCCGGAAGGTGGGAGACGGGGGCGAGGTAAGGCTCAGAGGCCACCAGAGGCGGGAGAGACGCTGCCAGGGCGGCCGGGCCCGGGGGCTCCCCGGCCAACCACCACTTGACTACACGTTGGGCTCCCGGGAAACCCCCCGGACAAAGCACGCCGCGCTTTGAACGAGTTTATAAACCCCCACAAGGCCCAGCCCATCCACGCTCAGACCCCAGCAACCAACACTGACCCATTGGCTGCCTCCCAGGCGTCAGGCCCCACGCTGGGCGCTGGAGGTCGGAAGGAATAAACGCCCCCGCCCTTGGCCCTTAGAGCTCAGCTCAAGACCAGACACTTCGGGGATGTGCCAAAGGTCACACAGATAGCGAACTGGGAGGAGAACCCAAAGCCCTGACATAGCACCCTGCACTGCGGTCATGTGGCTGCTGGCCCCAGAGGCCAGCCCAGCCACCCACCTGCTCCCCCTTCTCTCGGGGACCCATGGGAGCAGGCGCAACATGGGGAGACCGTCCAGAAGCCGCAGCACTCGGCCTCCAGGACATTCTTTTCCTCCCTCACCACCCTGCCCTCCATGCGATTTGCTGTCTGGGCCTCAACTTCCACATCTGCAAGCTGGGTGAAATGAGACTCCTTCTCCGTGAGTGCCCAGCCCAGTCCCCTGCACACAGGGGACTTCTTTTCCCTCGTAACCCTTGAAATCTAGGTGGCAAGAGTAGCCCCGTGTCCCTGCCTCAGCAGGGTTGACGGGGGTCGGGGTCGCAGGGAGGCAGCCTGTGCAGAGCGCTGAGCCACAGGGCAGACAGATGGGGACAAGGCCGGGCCCTGCCTCCGAGCTCCGTGCCACCTCTCGGAGCTGTACCTCCCCCTGCAAGGTCGCTTCAGGCCTCTCCCCGAGTCAGGGGTCCTGCGAGGACCGGCTCATGGCTGCGCCACCGTCCGGCCTGTTCCGCTCCCCGGAGGGTGGCGGTGGCTGCGTGGCGGCGGCTCGGGGGGTGAGGAGCTCCCTGCCGGCCAAACCCCTTGTCCTTGGTCTGTCTGGGCAGCTGGGTGCGTCCTGGCACCCAGGGTGGGGAAGTGGCGCCTCGTCCCGCCCCGCCCCGAGCACCTCTCGGCCGCCGGCGAGTCTCCGTTCTGGGTGAGCCTGGGGGCCTCGTCGTCCGTGGCGGAGCTCAGGGTACGGTGCCGCCGCCGGCGCTCGCGCTCCTGCTCCTCCTCATCTTCTAGAGTCCACTGCCTGGCCAGGCTGCGGGGTGGGGGACAGCGTCAGGGCAGCCCACGCAAGACCTCGGGGCCCCCCTTCCCAAGCGGCCCCTGCGGAGCCAGGAGGAGAGAGCCAAGGTTCCTGGGCCGGGGCCGCGGCTGGGCTGAGCCGGGTGTGCTCCAACACACGCATGTCCCCAACACCCAATACCAAAGACACTGCAAAACATCTCATTAGGAATTCTGCATTTGGGGCACCTGGGAGGCTCAGTCGGTTAGGCGGGTGGTGATCCCAGGGTCCCCTGCCCCCAGGGGAGCTTGCCCTCCCCGCCCCCTCCCCGGTCCCTCCCCTGCTTGTGTTCGCTCTCTCTCTCTCAAACTCTCTCTTTGGAATCAATAATTTTTTAAAAAATTTTTTAAATAAAAATAGTAATTCTGCATGTGGATTACACATTGAAATAATATTTTGGGTATACTGGGTAAATGAGATATTATTAAAATTGATCACCTGTTCCTTTTCACTTTCTTAGTACGTCATCTACAGAAAGTTGACAATTTTTTTTAAAGATTTTACTTATTTATTCACGAGAGACCCAGAGAGAGAGGCAGAGACACGGGCAGAGGGAGAAGCAGGCTCCATGCAGGAAGCCCGATGTGGGACTCGATCCTGGGACCCCAGGGTCACCACCTGAGCCCAAGGCAGATGCTCAACCACTGAGCCACCCAGGGACCCGAAAATTGACGATTTTAAATGTGGTTCGCACCTGTGGTTCACATTACATGCCTATTAAATTTCAGCTAAAGGTACTAAAAGGATTTGGATTGGACCAGGGCTCCTCATCCTGGGCATCACTGACATTTCAGGCCGACAACTCCACATGCAGGGGCTGTGCTGAACGGCACCCCAACCTCTACCCACTGGACCCCTGAGCACCAGCCTAACCCCAGTTGTGACAACCAAAAATGTCTCCTGACTTTGCCATGTCCCTGGGCAGGGCAAAACCACTTCAGATGACAACCCCTGGGTTAGACTTAACCGTGAAATCCAAAGTGGGAATGTGGGGCCCCCTCTCTAGGGGTGCCTAGGAACACGGGAGGGTGGGCACAGTTCTGCCTTGACAAGTTCCTTTTTCTTTTTGGTCTTGGATTCTTAGGTAACATCCATCAATGGACAATCAGAGAGAAACTTTCTCCGAGTTTCCCAACAACCCATGGGATTTCTCGGCGGCTCAGAGGGGGAGAACCCACAAATAAGACCAATCACACCCGGAGAAGATTCCAATACCTGCCTCCCATCTCGGGAGCTCTTTGAGCCTCTCTAACCTTCTAGAACCAGCTTTCACTTGTGGGGGAGCGAGGGGATGCCGTACACTCTACTATGGGTTCCTCTTCCTAGTCACTCTGCATTCACAGGACCAGTTGGGGACTCCACGGCCAGGCACCCACTGGTTTCCCTCCTTCCCCACTCATCCAGCCACTTGTCCATCCAAACACTATCACTCCCCGCCATTTCCCTGCCCAACCCCACCCACCCATCTTTTTGTTTTTTGTTTTTAAAGATTTATTATTTGAGAGAGAGAGCAAGCAACCAGGGGGAGGAGCAGAGGGGGAGGAAGAGGGACAAGCAGACTCTACACTGAGCATGGAGTCCAGCGTGGGGCTCGATCCCAGGACCCTGAGATCATGACCTGAGCTGAAACCAAGAGCCGGACGCTCAACTGTGAGCCACTCAGGTGCCCCCCACCAATCATCTTTAGCCACCTGCCCTATCATCCTCCCATGCACCCGGCCACCAGCCCACCCCACCCTCCATCCACCCGCCCTTCCACCCTAACCAAAGAGCAAATACATCGTTGCCAAGCAACTGCAATGGGCCAGCAAGTCAGGAACTGGGGGTTCACAGAACAAAGTGGGGTCCCTGCCCTAAAGACCCTATGGCCTAGTGAGAAAGAGGAGCGTGTCCCCCAGTAACTCCCCCAACCAAAGCACAGAAATTGCTCTGCAGGAGGGAGAATGCTTACTGCAAGCCAAGGTTATCAAGAAAGGCTCATGGAGACGCACCCAGGGCTGGGTCTCGGTGGGCAAACGGGATTTCAACAGAGGTGATGGGGGGCGGGGAGAAACTGGCAGTCCAGGCGGAAGGGAGGGCCCAAAAGCCTGAGGCCAGAGGTGGGGGTGGGGGCAGCCAGCACCCTGGGAGAAAATTTGGGTTGGAAATAGCACCCCTCGAGAGTCAGCAGAAGAGCCCTCTCTGGAGCCCTCCTGCGACTCCCCCAGGGGTTCCTGGGGCCTACAGATAGGAAGAGTCTCTAAAAGGCCTCTTCGTCCCTCCCAGAGTTACTGTAAGGCCGTCCCTGCGCCACTGCCAGGTGTCAAACCTGCTCGCCCAGCCAGTCCTGGCCCAGCCCTAGCCCCCCGGGCCTCTTCCCCTCCTGCACAATATCGCCCTGCAACCAAGCCCCAATTTAAGGAACAGACATGTTTCTGGAGGAAAAAAAAACCACCACGTGAAAACCCAGGGATTTTACCAACAGAACTGCATATGAAATGCATCTATGGGGCCTCCAAGGAAAGGTTCCTCCAGGCAGCGTCTTGTAAAGCAGCCTACTCCCCCTGCCCTCAAGCCCATCCCGGCTTTTCCTCTTCGCCCGTTTTCCTTCCTAAAATGAGAAGGATGAACCACACAATGGCTCCGATCTGGTTTTCTAGGTCGGACGTCACGCTGATCCAATATTCACCAAACAAATATTTTTTGAGCCCTGACTACGAGCCGGACACAGTTCCTGGGACGCAGCAGAGGAAGCTGGCAGGGCCCTTCCCGTCGTCGAGAAGCACAAATCGCAGGGGGTGGGTGTGTAGTCAGTGAGCCAGGAAATGGGTGCGTGAGCAAAAGGATGTCAGGAAGTGACACAAGGGCAACAGAACCAGGTAAGGGGTAATGTGAGAGACAGTGCCTGGGAGGGGAGGCCTCCCGGAGAGCTCTGAGAAGGAGCCCGATCTGGGAGCAGGGGGTCCCAGGAGGAGGGCACAGCAAGGGTGAAGCCCTGGGTGCAACAGCTGGGTGTTCAGGGAAAGGGAAGGCCAAGAGCCACAGCATGGCCCACAGGGGGCTTGGACGGGGAGGAGGCCAGAGAAAAAGGCCTCATGACCAGGGGAAGAACCTGGGTTTTATCCAGGTGTGCTGGAGAGCCACTGGATAGTTTCACATAGAGGAGGGACCCGATAGAATGTAGGACTACTATGATTTAATCTCTCTGGCTACTGAAGGAAGAAGAATTGAGGGGGGCAGGGGGCAGGGGACACAGAGCACCTCCCATCAGGAGGCCCGGCGAGACCTCCATTGGCCTGAACTGCGGTGGTGACCGAGAGGAGGAAAGAGAGATGGATTGGGGACACATTTTGAAGACAAGAGCCGAGAAGTTGCAGATGGACTGCATGGGGATGAGGGTGGAGACAAAGAGAAGAAACAAGGAAAATTTCCAGACGTCTGGCCTGAGCAATTCCTGGAGCTGTAAGTCAGACGGGAAGGATCGGGGAGGAAGGAGCTTGGGGAGATGTCGGCAGTGGGGGTGGGTGGGGGGAGAAAAAGTTCTGCTTCTGGCTGTTCAGGGTGAAAAGACACCGGCGCAAAGGAGACCAAGGTCCTGAGTCAGAGAGACCAGAGGAACCCCGCCGGGGGGAGGAATGAGGTCGGGTCCAGGACCGTGGGTGTGGGGGGCCAGGTTGGCGTAGTGAACACAGAGGCACCTGGTCCCCCCCGGGAGCAGCTCAAGGGCTGGGCCGGAGCCAGGCCAGATGAGCGAGGGGAGCATGGGAGTCAAGACGGAGGAACCCCTGAGCACCAGCAACTCTTTGGAGAAGTTTTATCAGAAGAGAAGCAAATAAAATGCGACGGTACCTAGAGCAGAATTTGGAATCAAGGAACGGCTTTTCCGTTGAGGTATAACTTACGTACAATAGACACACACGAGGTTTTGTTTTCTTCTTCAAGGAGCGCAAATGAAGGAGAGTGGAGAGGGTGTGAGAAGCCTGCAAGCAAAGCGTGAAGATGTCGTGCTGCGGGAGAGGAGGGCCCACAGGGGAGGCCGGCTCTCATCTCCAGCATCCCCCGGCGCCTGGCACAGCCGAGCGCCAACGGTGGAAGGAGCAAGTGCGACTCTCGGATGTGCAGGGCTCCCTCCTCCCTGGGGAATCACTAACCCCAGCCTTGCCCAGGAGGAGCAGGAAGCAGGGGGAAATCGGGGCTCCCCCAGAGCAGTCCGCCCACCTGTTAGGGGCCAGGCTGATGCCTCACCACTGCTCGGCTACCGCCGGCTCACGAGAGCTCATGGATTCGTGTGCTGAACGGGCGAATGAATGAATGACCGGTCTCCATATACACGGAGCTCACGGGGGCATGTGAGGGCCTACGGGAATCACGTTTAAGGTCTGCGGTCGGGCAGCCCAGGTGGCTCAGCGGTTTAGCGTTGCCTTCAGCCTGGGCCGTGATCCTGGAGACCCGGGATTGAGTCCCGCATCGGGCTCCCTGCGTGGAGCCTTCTTCTCCCTCTGCCTGGGTCTCTGCCTCTCTCTCTCTCTCATGAATAAATAAATAAAATCTTTTAAAAAAAATAATAAAATAGTCTGCGGTCAAGATCGTGGGGCCTCAATACGAGCCCTTCTCCATCAGCCTGGGAAATGCCAGCTTCAGCGGGCTTTCATCGGAGCCATCTTTTCGGTTCTCTTTGTCCGGACTGACCCCCTCCCCCTTTGTACAGTCTGGGGCCAGCGCTTGCCCTCCAAAGTTGAGGGGTCCCTCCACTGGGTAAAGTGCCCCACAAAGCCGGAAGCTCCTCTCCCCTGACCACACCCGGCTGGGCCGGGCTGGAGCCTCCAGGATTCCTCCGTCCTGAGCAACCCCGTTCCCACACGCTCCTCTCAGCCCTGGGGGAAGCAGCTTATTTGTTTATCCTCCAGTGGGGCCATATATGGAGTATGACCTGCCAGGGCCTGGTCTCCTCGGAAATGACTCACCCCCCTCACTCCCCAGGCCAGCACCAACCCTCAGGGGTCTTCAGGGCTGGATCGGCAGGAGGCGAGGCCCAGGTGTCCTTGAACGTCCACCAGCTTTAGGCCATGACCCCACAGTTCAGCCAAGATGACTTGGTCACTCCCCTGCTGCCCAGGAATCACGGGGCTGCTTTCAACCCCCGGTAGAACTTGACTCACTTCACCTCCACCGCCTTTACCACCACCCCACCCTGGGGAAGGAAGGTTCTTGCCAAGAACTCTTGCTTATAAGATGAGGAAACGGCTAGAACTGCAGGGGCCGGAGGAGCAAGGGTCAGGCTCCAAGAGGGACCTCAGCAGGTGCAGCTGGTGAAACCCCCATAATAAATAAATAAGCACGGGCTTTAGAACGGTGCTGAACACTCAGGAGCACGCTGGGGTTTGTTGAACACGGTAGTCAATAAATTAAAGAGTCAAGACGTGAGGCCACTAACGCGTGAGAGCTTGCCGTGAGGCCGGCACTGTTTGAAGTATTTTACAAATAACAGTGACGTGAAACCTCCCAACCACCCCTGGAGGTAGGTGGCGTTAGCCCCAGTTCACAGGTGAGGAAATGGAAGGTCACAGGGGCTAATCACCATCCCAAGATAGCACAAGTAATCAAAAGAAACAAAAGAAGATTCCACCCGAGGTCAGCTTCTCAAGAGCCATCCCCTCCACAATTCCAAGCGCCAGGACGGACTCCCGGGAGGGCTGCCCCAAGCCAGGGCGAGGCCCACCTCCCCGACAGCCCAACAGCAGGGGTTCAGAGGAAGCAGAAGCGGAGCCTGGGGAGGGCCTCCAACCTTGTGGGACTCCCCACCCCAGGACAGGCCAGAGCTCGGGGCGCAGCCTGGGCGAGAAGAGGTTTGGGGAAGCCCAGTGGTCCGCTCACCGGCCGAAGCCTCGCCGCTCTCACCAGCGGATGCCACAGCCCTAGGCGGCACCTAGCCCCCCACTCCCTCCTTGCCACCAATCCTCTCCTCTACCTCCAGGCCTTCACTTGGCAACCACACCCCTCTCTTCGCCTCCATGCATGGTTGCTGTGCCCCCCAATTCTGCACTCACACAGCTGCGGGAGAGAAGTTAGATCCAAGGAAGAGCCCCCCTACGGGAGACCTCAAAACAAGCTCGAGAAACAGACCGAGACTCAGCCGCTCTGGTCAAAGTAGGTGAAGGGTGGGAAGGCTCTCCCAGAAGCATCTGTGGAACCCTGGGTCTCAGGGAGCAGGATCTGCGACTTTTTGAAACAAAGAACAGACAAGGGAGCCCAGCTCTGCCGGGCCGTATGACCTTGGGCCAGTCTCCGGCCCCTGCGGGACACGGGTCCCAGACTCCGCTTCTACACAACGAGGGGTCACGGTGAGGAGTGACGGAGTCCCTTTCAGCCCTGCCGGTCTCGGGACAGGCGTGGGGACCGGAGAGCAGCGCAGGGAGGCAGGACGGCTGCCCGAGGCCCAGGCAGGGCAATGATTAACCACAGGCTGCTCAGTCCCAGGCACCCTCAGACCCGCCCCTCACCCCCTGCAGACAGGCCCGGCCCAGCCTCACCCTCACCTGGCCGGCCCGGGAGGAAAGGGACAAGGCCGCTGACCAGGGCACCCTGCCAGCCAGCTGCCACCACCACCCCTCCCGGAGCCGGAGCGTCCGAATGTCTACTTCACGCCGAGGATCCGAATGTCTACTTCACGCCAAGGATGGGCTGCAGGCTGGCCCCCCGCTCCCCACCTGCGCCCTGCCGGGGGCCACACGGTCACACCCTCATCACCGTCCTCCCCAGCCTGGGAGACTCGGTTGACAGTGACTCACAGCCCTTTCCCTCCTGCCCGCTGAGGCTTGTCGTTCCGCCGGGAGCCGAGCGGGAGCGGTCCTCTGCTCCAGGTGCCTCATCCCGGCGCCTGTTGGCAGCAGCTGCGTCTGCCCACGGGGCTCTGCGGGGGCTGGGGCCGCCGGGGAGGGCAGGCCGGGGGCTCCCGTGGCAGGACTGGTTCCCCAGGGCGTTCCTGGCCCTCACCCTGGCCGTCCGTGGGAACCCGGCCCCACCCCAGCAGCCACATGTCCACCCGAGCCGTGGACAAGCTGTGACCAGACCCGTTCTCATTTTTAAAGTTCTCCGGCCCAGCTGCCCACCCAGCACACACACCCTGTACGTATCCAGGCTCGCTCTCAGACACAAGGTCACACGCGTCCCGCCGGCCTGTGAGCTCCTGACCACCGAGTGTGTGGTTTGCATTTTTCTCCCAATGCCCTCCACGGAGGGCTTCAATAAACACTCACAGCAAACATCCTCGGCCTCCCACGGCCCAGACTCAGCAACGTAAGAACCTGCCACCCACACAGGCCACAAACGCGCTCACCCGCACATACACCTGCGCACACACATGTAAACACACATCCACGGGCGCAGATAGGCCCACACCTACGAGCAAACACACTCCCACGTCAACCCCTCCTGCACACACCGATCCACATGCAGAGTCCAAGGTCTGGACCCCCGGCCCCACCCTCAGCGCAGACCTTCCCTGGGGTGTGTCCGGCCTCCCTGGCAGCCCAGGTTCCTTCTTCCAGGGCACCGAGTTCCTTCCATCCTTGGGGCTTACTTTATCCCCTCTAGAGCCCCTGGGCCCCCCATGGGGGAGACCAGGCAGCCGTGCCTCAGAGCAGAGTGAGGTCCTGAGGGTCTGAGGAGGTGCCCCCCCACCCCCCGGGCCCCGGGAGGATGAGACTGAGACACTGGAGGAGCTCTGAGCCCTTCTGGAGGGAGCGGGGGAGATCCTAGAGCCCCAGAGAATGCCTGAAAGCTGCCCTGATGGGGAAGGCCTGGGGAGGGTGCCACTGTGCCCGCCCGTGGGGAGCACCCTGGCCTCCAAATGCCCACCTGCGAGGGGCGAAAAGGACAATTTCTACTTGGCTTAACCCTGGGGCTCAAAGGAGCAGGAATCCGGCTCTGAGCTACTGCGCGGGCCTCAGTTTCTTGGAGGGCAAAATGGGTGTATATGGCAGGGATGGTGGGGGATGAGGAGATGAAGATGCTCCCCGGAACACGTCTGAGGGGAGGTGCGGGTAGCTCCAGGAGGAGTCCCCGGGGGCCCCCAGCCACAGTGGGGGTGCTACCACCAGGGCAGTCCCCCCACACCCCAGGCTCCTCCAACCCTGACAGAATGTCCGGCGGCAGGGATAAGATGCCCAGGGTCCCGACCCTTTGACAGACCAGCCTACAAAGACTGAAGCACGGGGGGTGGGGGGGGGGGGTCAGCAGCCGCCCTGAGGTCGCCCAGCCCAGACGCAGCACTCAGTGTGAGCCCCCTTACTGGGAGGGGGCCTGTTGCCCAACGGCCCCTATTCACTGACCCCTGTTGCGACCCCACCCCGGGGGGCCCGCACCCCTGCTCCTCCCCAGAGCGGCTGAGCCCCCCTCTCCAGCCGCCAGTGTGGCGGGCAGGGGCTGCCCTCGGGCCGGGCCCCCACCCTCCCCTCGCCCCCACCCCCCCCGCAGGCCCCTCCGGCCGCCCCCAGCGCCGCGGGGGCCTCCGTCCGAGCCCCGGGGAGGGACAGGCGGGGCGCTCACCTGGACAGCGCCGACCAGTCCTTCCTGCCGCCAGCCATGCCGCCGCCGCCCGCGCCGCACCTGCGCGCCCTCCCCGCCGCCAGGTGGGCTCGCGGCCCCGCCCCGCCCCGCCCCGCCCCGCCCCCTCCGGGAGGGGTCCCCGCCCACCAGCGGCCGGGGCGGACGGACCGACGGACGGGGCGGCGCGGGGTCGCGGGCGAGGGCGGGGCACTTCCTGCTCCAACCCGTCGGACCAGCTCGGCGCCGCCTCCTCGGGCAGGGGTGCGGGGAGCGAGCTCGGGGCCGCCCACCTGGGCCCAGAAGGTCGGAGCGCCGGGCCTGGGCACCCCCACCCTGGGCCTGGGCACCCCTGACGGCTGGGCCCCCCACCCCAGGGCTGGGCACCCTTGATGGCTGGGCACCCCCACCCTGGGCACCCCCCACCCCAAACCTGGGCACCCCCACCCTGGGCCTGGGCACCCCTGATGGCTGGGCCCCCCACTCCAGGCCTGGACACCCTTGATGGCTGGGTACCCCCATCCCGGGCCTGGACACCCCCAACAGCTAGGCACCCCGCCCCAGGCCTGGGCACCCTTGATGGCTGGGCACCTCAACCTCGGGCCTGAGCACCCCCACATCTGGGCACCCCCACCCTGAGCCTGGGCACCCCCAATGGCTGGGCACCCTGGTCAGCTAGGCACCACCAACAGCTGGGCACCCCCACCCCGGGCCTGGGCACCCCCCCACCCCGGGCACCCCCCGCCCCAAGCCTGGACACCCCAGGCCTGGGCACCCCCACCCTGGGCCTGGGCACCCCTGATGGCTGGACCGCCCCACCCCGAGGCTGGGCACACTCAATGGCTGGGTACCCCCATCCCAGGCCTGGACACCCCCAAAAGCTGGGCACCCCCGCCCTGGGCCTGGGCTCCCCAACGGGATTCCTAGATTCCACTCAGCACATATGAACCCCAGGATGTCAAAGGCGCTGTCCTCACTCTGGGTACTGGCTGGGGGCTGCCCAACGGGCAGGTGAGGGCCCAGGAGGCTCAGCTTTGGGAGAAGTACACACAGTGGGGGGGGGGGCTGCGGGGCTTAAGGCAGCTCAGGCACCCACAGCCCCACCTGGCTCCCACGGTGTCCCCAGGGCGAGCAGTGGGGCCCAGGTGCTGCCTCCCCGGGAACCAGCTTCAGGTGGGTGAGCCGCAGCCCATCCCTGAGCCTGGAGAATCTTATCTCCCCTCATGGGTCAGAACTGCAAGGTCAGCCGCAGCTCCTGCTCCGAGAGGGGTAAGACAGGTGAGAGGCAGCCCCGGGGTGAGGTGCTCCCCACCTGCCCCCCGCCCCTTGTCGCTGGTCCAGGACTGACGGGCTCCCCCCCAACCCCTGTGCCCTCCAGCTCTGAGAGCTCACAGCTGCAGAGCAGAAGCCTGGAAATCCAGGCACAGGGCTAAGGCATCTCCATCCCAAAACGCCCCCTCCTCCAGGGAGCCTTCCTTCTTGCCATAGGAGGTGAGGCGTGAGGTTTAAGGCACGAGAGCTGGACTGGGAGCCTGGAGATCTGGCTTTGAGCTTGGATTCTGCTGTTTACGAGCCATGTGACTTGGGACAAATCCCGTTCGTTTCCTCCTCTGTGTAGTGGCAAACGTGATGCTTCGGCTCCCAGGTTGTGGGGATCCAACGAGTCAATCACTGAGCGTTGGCGGCACGGGGGTGAGCAGTGTTAAGGGTGACAAAGCCCCAGAAGGTTTTGGACAGAAGCCAAGGGGGGGCCTGGAGCCATCTGCTCTTCCACGGGAGGAGCAAGAGGGCAGGATACTAATGTATGTCCCTGGATGCTTCCCGGGAGCCAGCTCTCTCCCTGGGGCCCGGGGGAATGTTCTTTCCAAGACTGGTCAGTAGTGGCACCTCACCTTAGGAAGAAAAAAACACTCCCAGCCATTTGAAGCCTTCAGGGACACCTCGTGAAGCCAGGGCACAGGCAGGTGTCTATAAATCCACAATCAGGCACCTTCTCTGTGGATATAAAAACCCAAAGGCCGGAAGGTTGGTTTGCAGATGACTCGAGAAATAGGGAAACGTAAATGAGGTATGTGCTAAAGCCCCAAGAGTTCCTTGAGGGCAGGCACTGTGGGCTTACCAGACATTTTCTATGCGCCAGGTGCTGTGCCTGGTGGCTGTTCCTGGGGCGGCTGTAACAAGGCCCCACAAATTAAGCGGCTTCAGTCGACAGAGATTCGTTTTCTGACAGTCCCGGAGGGCGGAAGCCCAAGACCAGGCCGTTGGCAGAGACAGGCCGCGTCCACGGGCTCCAGGGGAGCCTCACTCCTTGCTTCTTCCTGGCTCCGGGTGGTCGCCGGCCATCCCCGGGGTTGCTTGGTCGACAGCTGTTATTCTGATCTCCGCCTCTCTGGTCACAAGGAATTCTCCGCGTCCCCGTGTCTGTGTCCCCCTCTTGTTACAAAGGCATCAGTCATTAGGTGAGGGCGCACGGAATGCAGCTGGTGTGGAGCCCTTTCACCTTGATGACATCCACAGAGACCCTATTTGCCCATAAGGTCACACTCTTAGCTGCCAGGGGTTGAGGGTTAAACAGATCTTTTGGGGGACCCTACGAGCAGCAGGTGGCTCTGACTCTGGGGACACAAAAGCGGTCCAGCCGCAGACCGACCTCCCAGCTCTGGAAATGGAGACGCAGGCCCGAGCCTCACTGCAGAACGGGCTGCGATGAAAACCGAAATCGTGTCCTCGGGAGGGGTTGACTCTGACAGAGGGATGGGCAAGGCTGACGCAGGAACGAACGTCCGGGTCGGGCTGGGGGGGTCAAGTGTCCGGAGAGGCCGCGGAGTGGACGCAGCAGGGCGAGGCAGGGGCAGACGTGCAGGCGGTTCCGGAGCCAAGAGGACGGGCGTGCCCGGGGAGGAGCCCCTGCCAGGCGCAGGGAAGGCGGCCGGGCCTCTGCGTGGGGCTCCAGGGGCCCCTCCTACCCTACAATGTGCGGAGCTTGAGGCAAAGGCGAGGGGTGGGGGCCTCGGAACGGGGAAGGTCATGGACCTTGCGAGCCGTAGGAGCCGAGGAGGCCGTAGGCCGGGGTCAGATCGGAGGTGGGAGACCACGCGAGGGGGCTGCTTGGGACAGACCATGAGAGAAACGGAGGGAGCGGGCCAGGCCTGGAGCGGGAAGCAGAGGCGATCTGGCCACCACGGGGGACACGCGCCCTGCTGCGTCCCCCTAGCCTGCGGGGCAGGGGCCCCGGACGACACGGGGATGCGGGAGGACAGGAGGACGGGGACGCACAGGGACGTACACCGCTGGGGTTCTTCATCCTCAGCATCATGGGCCTTGTGGCCCGACAGCGCTTTGCCATGGGGCCGTCCGTGCGCGGGGAGGCGTCCGCCGCAGCCCTGGCCGCGGTCCTGGCTCTGAAGGTCCCTGAGGAAAGCCAGGGGAGCTGCCCGGCACACGCGGGCTGTGGGAGAGGGGTCCTCACAGGCAGCTTGGCCTGCGTGGACCACACAGCAGGCGGAGGCCGGGGTGGGGTAGGCCCCGAGGACCAGCCGGGGAGCGGGACGGAACCGCTCAGAGATGTCTGCGCCCCCACGCTGGCTCCCCGGGCTTCTCGTGGGCGTCTCCAGAGCCCACCTCTTAGTCGCTCAGTAGCCCCTCAACTCTATGCCAGGTGTAGTAGGTGCTCAGTAAAGGCTTGGAGAACTGCCTTAACTTGCTTTGGGAAGAGCAGGAAACCCCGAATTGGCCAAAAAGCCCGCTGAGTGCACCATTGGGAGCTGGGTCGGGGAGAAGCGGGGGGAGGGGGGAGCGCTAAGCATCCCGCGGCCTCCTGGACATGGCAAAACCGGGAGACGAGTATCGGCAATCGGCAGCATTGCTGGAGGTGGTGTCCAAGGTACGACCTAGCCAAGGTGAAGGTGAGAGTGCTTGGCGGCCCAGCACTCGCTCCCCTGGGGAGACACGCTCTCGAGCAGGAGCAGCAGAAGAGAAGCAGGACGGTTCACGGTAGCAAAATTCTGGAAACCACCTCGGTGTCCGTCAACAGGAAAATGAATGCGTAAGTGATGACGGTCCTCTTGTCACGTCACAGCAGGCGTATCGACAGCGGTGGATTTTCCCACTTCCCCTCGAAGGGGAAAAAGCAGGAAGCATGCATGTGTGTCAAGTTTAACCAAAACCACGCAGAGGCAGACAGTATCTTGCTGAGGACCTCATAAACGCGGGGCAGCGCGGTCAGGAGGACCAAGAGAACCCGGAGCCCGGAGCCCAGCATCCTGTTCGCCTTCGTGCCTTTGAAAGCCTTTGCAGCGCCCTGGTTCTTAACACGCGTGGCTGGCAGGCGGTTGTGCATCCTACGGCTCTTCAGCTGTACGTGCGTGAAAAACCACAAGCGGGTGCTGGGCACTTCCTCGGAGGAGGATCGGCCGGGATAGGGCTCATCAGGCGGCACCCACTGAGCAGCTGCCTCCCAGTCAGGCCAGTCTCGGGGGAGCCCGAAAACAAACAAATGAGGTAATCATTCTTGTACCCTAAAAAATCCAGGGCAGGGGGTTCCCTGGCTTCGGGTTTTTACAAACTAATAATATTTCTTTTTTTTTTTTAAGATTTTATTTATTTATACATGATAATACACAGAGAGGAGAGAGAGGCAGAGGGAGAAGCAGGCTCCATGCAGGGAGCCCGACGTGGGACTCGATCCCGGGTCTCCAGGATCACGCCCTGGGCTGAAGGCGGCGCTAAACCTCTGAGCCACCTGGGCTGCCGTAATAACATTTTTTAAATACGAATACCCGAATGGTGTTGCCACCATGTTATTTTGCAAAGAGCATTAAAAAAAAAAAGCCAAAAAAAAAAAAAAACCACCTACCATCCTCCCACTCTGTAAGTCAATATTTTAATACTAAAATCATAAACTTAAGGCATGCATACTTTTAGAACAAAGGAGAGCCCTCATCACCGAGTACATTTGGCTTCATGGAAACTTCCACACCGTGGCACTGACTTCCTCACCACGCAGTGGGGCAGCTGAAATTCGGGTCGCCAAGAGCTGACGAGCAGAGCCGCGTCTGGGAAGCGTCCACCCCACGCGGGGACAGGCACGCCACTACACGCCCTTCGCACACACCAGCTCCCCTTCCACCGAGCAGCCCTGAGCACTCACGCACACGCGCTCCTCCGCTGGGGGGCTCCGAGGTTGGAACCCCTGGCACCCAGGTGAGGCCATACTTCTCACCCAAACCTGCAGCAGAGGTTAACCCCCCGCCCCCCTGCCCTAGTCTGTGCTGAGCAGCGAGCGAGGCAGATGTTGGCCCTGGAGCCAGAGCCCGAGAGGTGCACCCGCCACCTGCGTGGGTCATCAGGCCACTGCTTCCCGCTGCGATACCAAAGCTGTACCCACATCTAGCTTTCTCAGGAGACTGGGGGTCCAGGGAACCTGTGTTTCCATCCCAGTTATGTCTGTGACCTTGAACAAGTCACTGTCCCTCTGCGGGCCTGCAGGCGTCACCCGCAGTTCTCTGTGCCAGCGCCACGGGCTTGTGGGGACACACGCTGCTCAGCCTCGGGGGACCCACGGGTGGCTTAGGGGTGTGTCTTGGGAGTGAGAGAATGTCCTTGATCCTCGGCTCCAGTGAAGGAGCCTCGGGCTGGCCCGTGCGGGGGATCCTGGAGGGGACAGCCCCGATGCGGGCGGGAGAGGAGGCTGCCGTCAGCGCTGGTCCCAGCAGGCTGTCCCAGTGTTCTGTAGCTTGGTCACCCACCTGGAACGAAACTGCCCCCCTGGCTGCCCAACCCAGATCCCTGCGGGGAGTCTGACTCACTTCGCGGGGGGCCTCTGGGGCTAATGTTTAACTGGGCCGCTCCCTCAGCAGGGCACTTTAGCCTGGGCCGCCCTGGGCCCCAGACGCTGGGCCTGCCCCGAGTGCCCTGCTGGCGGTGGGCTCCAGACAGACGGGGGGCCCAGCCTCGGGCCGATGTGGACAGGGACCTCGTGGGGAGGGAGAGGCAGCAGCTGTGACCCGAGGGCTCTGGGACAGGTGGGGTGGGGTAGCATTGTGCCCTGGTCGTTCCTACCAAGGACGGAGGAGCACCTGGTCCCTCTCCAGCTGCACAGGAGATGCTTCCCCGGCTTTGCCACAGGCGTCCCCCCAGAAGCCCTCCATCCTCCACCCCCAGCTCTGGCCCTAGTGTTGGGGGAAAGACAAAACCCTTGCACAGTTGGTGGCATTTGCTTCTCAGTTGACTATCTTTCCCCTCGCTGGGGTTACTGGAACTCCTCAGGTGCATATGTGGGGCTCCTGGAGCCCGGTGGTGTCCCTTCTGGAAAGCGGCTGGTTGGGCTCTCGTGGCAAATCTGGCCCCAGGAAAGGACAGTCCCAAAGGCAGGTTGGCCTAGGTCCCGACTGCTGATGTGCAGCTATCAAACCCTGTAACTCAGGGTGGATTCCTTCACCTTGCCCAGCCTCCGGGTCCTCGTGCAGCCATCCAAGATAAGGGTATCTACTTCTTGGGGCGCCTGGGTGGCTCAGGCAGCTGAGTGGCTGACTTGGTTTCAGTTTCTGGTCAGGACATGATCTCAGGGACCTGGGATTGAGCCTCCACCCCCACTCCATCCCCACCCCATTCATGTTCAGCCCAGCAGGGAGTCGGCTTGGGGACTCTTTCTATTTTTTTTTTTAAGATTTTATTTATTTATTCCTGAGAGACACAGAGAGGGAGGCAGAGACATTGGTAGAAGGAGAAGCAGGCTCCCTGCAGGAAGGCCGACGTGGGACTCGATCCCGGGTTTCCAGGATCACGCCCTGGGCTGAAGGCAGACGCCCCGGGAATCGTACCCTGTTGTGAAGGTTCAGTGTGAAGGTGTGTGTGGTCGACGTGCTGTAAGCGGGAGCTGCTCTGGGCCCCGGGGAAGCCCGGCTCCGGCCCTGCTCTCCGTGCGTCAGGTCCGGGGTCAGCTCTCGGCCGAGCATGCCTCCCCGGCCCCTCCCGAGGTCGCTCTCCCACCCCGAGCAGCTGCCCCAGGGAGCAGCTGGCACTGCACTTTGTACTCAGCTTCTGGTGCTTATGGCCAGTCATATGCTGGGAGCAGAGGGCAGGCCAGGGACTCGGGCGGGAGGATGGGGGACTCCTCAGGGGGCCCAGCCTCTCCTGGGGCCAGGGTCCAGGTGAAAGAGTCAAAGGGCCCCGGTTTTGGAGGCTCAGTTCCGGCGTCGCCAGGGGCTGCCTCCCCCACCCCCACCCCCCCAGAACTTCGGTGTCTGCCCCGCGGAGCCTCTCCCGGGGGCTGTGGGAGGGCAGGCAGGGAGGGCCCCTTCCCATATTGCACCCCAGCAGGCTCACACCCCTCCCCAGGCTCACACCCCTCCCCAGGCGTTGGGTCCAGATTATCAGTGGGATGGAGCAAGGACCTGACCTAGAGGACAGATCCCCGGCTGGCCCACCTTGAGACGAGTGGATGGAGGATGTGACCAGCAGTGTGGGGAGAAAATGGTTGGGAGGAGGGCGCGTGAATGAAGGTGGAGAGGGCAGGGGTCAGGACAGGTGAGCCCAGGGGCGGCGATGGGGAAAGGAGCCACCTGGTGGCCAGACACACAAGCACAAGGTGTCCCTGGGGCCGGGCCAGGGAAGCAGAGGACCAGGTGAGGGGCGGAAGGGACGTCTAGAACAGTCAGGAACATCCAGCAGCTGCCAGGGAGCAGTGGTCCAGGTTGTCAGAGAAAGGGGACTGTGACAGCAGGCGAGACAAGGGGCTCTGCGTAGAGAGGCCCACCTTGATGGCTGGGGTCGCTGGGAGGGCTGGGCTGTTCCAGAGGTTAGGCCTGGGGTCGTCTGAGCATTCTGGGTGGTGACGGGGTGATGTCACTGGGACTGGGCGGCAGGGGCCCGGGGGACCTTGGCAGGCAGCTGCCAGTTCCCTAGACCTCCTTCGGCCCCTGAGCTCCTGCCTGGAGCCGGCGCACCCGTCCCTCCGGATCCCCTCCCTTCTGAGCACTCACATGGTGCAGACATGACCGGCACGGAGGGACAGAGGTGACCAGGAGCCTGGTTTTTAATGGAGAAGCTGGGATGCCCGGAGTGGGGGGCACTCTGCAGGTCAGAGAAGCAGTGGAGGGATGCAGCTCGGGGCCAGAGGGAAGGCGCTCTCACACCCCTTCCCCCTCAGCCTGGCTCCACCGCAGCCGGCCGGCGTCTACACCCCGCTAGGGCGAGGTCTTCAGACACGGGGGTTTGTCCTCTCGGGTGTCTGTTCAGTCCCAGTCCCAGAGGAGGGCGCTCAGGCTGGAGGGGAGAGGCGAGGGCAGGAGGGGGTGCTCCGGAGGGGCAGGGTGGGGTGCAGAGAGGCAGGTGAGCCGGGCTGCAGGGAGGAGCGAGACGTGGAAGCCCAGAGCGCGGGGCGGCAGGACGGCCTGTGGGACAGAGGCAGACGCCGGGTTACAGCTTTACCGGTAGGACACAGAGCTGCCAGCCAGGGGGCTCCTAGGAAACCCCAGCTTCTCAGCCAGGCTCGGGCTCCCTCGGCTCCCCTTTCTGAAGCCCTGCCCCTGCTCCCCACTAATGCGCCCCCTGTGCCCTCGGCCTTGCAGCGCCCTTGCCCTGCGTCTGCTAGCGCCTGCCCATCGCTTCCTCAGAGGAAAGCTCCGGAAAGCCTGCGGTGCCAGCCCTCGGCCCTCTCCCCGTCACCCGCTCACACCTCCCCCGGAGCAACAGTGGGGCTTTTCTGCGCCCTACACTTGCTGCTTTCTCCAGCAGTTTCCTCAGAGAGGGGGTGGTCTCGTCTTCTCTGAACGGACACCCCCCCCCCCGCCCACCGGGCCCGGGGACTCCGAGTTTGGGGTCCTTTGCCAGGAGGTATTTTTAAAAGCTTCAAATTCCCTCAGGGCTCGTCCAACCCCGGCTCCCAAGGTCCTGCAGGAGGGACCCCGGGGGCAGGCCCCACCCCACAGTCCAGATCAAATCGCTCCAGGGCGAAGCCAGAGCATTTGCAGGTGGAACCGATAGGCCGGACTGGGACGCCCTTGGAGAACTCTCCCTGCTGGACCCCCAGTGCTGCGGACAGGGAGCCGGGAGCGCCCCGAAGCAGGAACCACGTGCCCAAGGTGTCGGGGTGCTGGAGCCAGGGCGGGCCGCCTCAGTGCCCCCCCGCTGGGCCCATCGTCCCGGAGCCCCCGTGAGCTGTTGGATTCTGGTGGGCCCCCCAAGAAGGGAGCTGGTCTCTAGCTACCTCTACTGCGAGGTCGGAGACTTGGCGGCGTCGAACATCTTCTTCCGGCCCTCCATCCCGGACATGGCCTCCACGTTCTTCCTCCAGTCCCCCACCTCCACGGGGCGTTCCTACGGGCGGGCCCCCCAACACACGTCAGAGACCAGAGGGCAGCTGGGCCCCCCCATCACAAGAGAAATTTGCTGATGCAAAGTCAGCCTCTTGGAAAAGAGGAAATCCCGACACGCCTGCCCACGGGTGGGGCCCAAGGACGCATCGGGTGGACTCGGGGAGGCCGAGGCTGCACGGGAAGAGGGAGCGTGTCAGCTGGGCGCCCCGGCCTCCAGACCCACGCCACCGCCTGCTCGGGCCCGAGGCCGGCTCAGGGCCACCTCTTCTGAGCAGCCTGCCTCCTCCCGACCTGGCCGGCTCTCCTTTGGCCAGCGGACTCGCAGCCTTGGGTTGTCTTCACACGCACGGCCTCAGCGCGGGCCCTCTGGAGCCCAACCCTCTCGAGCACGCGGCCGCGGCCCATCCGTTCCAGGGATTTGTTGCTGAATCAGCGACTGAACTCGGTTCTCTAATTTCTGTGCTCAGTGTCCTGTGACCCCCATGATGTGCCATCTTCCCCCCCCACCCGTGGGGACAGACGGGGGTCACCCTGGTCGCCCCGTCACTCTAACTCCGCATCCTCTTTGCACTGGCTACACTTTCTACCTTGTTGCTCACTCGGGCTTCCTCTGCTTTCCTCCTCGGATGGCGAGCAGCCCGAGGGAGGGGAGCGAGTCTTCTTTCTCCCAAAATAGAATCACAAGACTTCATCACTGGCCTCCCAGAGAGCTCCAGAATGTTCTAACAGGCTGCCAGGCCGCCTGGCCGCCTGGCCGCCAGCGGGAGCTCCTGCCCGAGGCCATGTGACGGAGTAACAGGGGAAGCTGAGGGGACAGGGGCCGAAAGGTTGCGGAGAGGAGTCCTCACCTTCTCTGTGTCCTCCTTCTTCACGGACTTCAGGTTGGCCCGCAGGTCCATAGACACCTTGTGCTTTGAGCCCAGGAGGGCCCTGAGCATGGCATCAGCCGAGACCCGGACCCGGCGCAGCGGCGGGCGCTTGAACTTCCCACGGAGGTCCAGCACCTTCAGCTTCAGGTCCTTAATCTGCAGGTGAGAGGGAGCGAGGGTCCGTGGAGAGAGAGCACCCGAGGGCCCCCTCCCTGAGGGTCTCGGACCTCTAGAGTTCAGCCAAAGCTACACCCCGACCTCGCCAGCTTCCCGGCCAGGCCCTCCGCGACACTCAGACCCGCCCTTCACTTCTGGAATACCCACGACGACGTGCTTGTTGATGAATGAGTGAGTTGGGGCGTGGGGGGTAGGGGTGGGGCTCAGACGGCCAGGCCTTGGGCTCAGGTCATGATCCCAGGGTCCTGGGATCGAGCCCGGTGTCAGGCTCCCTGCTCAGCGGGGAACCTGCTCTCCCTCTGCCCCTCCCCCTGCTTGTGCTCGCTGGCTCGCAAGCTCTCTCTCAAATGAATAAATATCTTTTTAAAAATGAACAAATGGGGCAGCCCGGGGGGCTCAGCGGTTTAGAGCCGCCTTCAGCCCAGGGCGTGATCCTGGAGTCCCGGGATCGAGTCCCACGTCAGGCTCCCTGGATGGAGCCTGCTTCTCCCTCTGCCTGTGTCTCTGCCTCTCTCTGTGTCTCTCATGAATAAATAAAATCTTTAAAAAAAAAAATGAGCGAATGAGTAAATGGACAGATGGAGCCCATCAGCCATGCCTGTCATGGTCACGTGAATAGACGGGCAGCTCCACCAACTCAGCACAAGTCTGGTTCAGAAGCCGGGGCTGGGTGTGGGCCGCTTCCTCCCGGTCCTACGGCCCCATTCCTGCCTCTAGCTAGTTCCTCCCCGTGAGCCCGCACAGCAGTTCACGGAGGGCATGGGTCTAGTAGCGTGGATGAGCCCCCAGGCACTAGGCCCTGCGGGGAGTTCCGGGGTGCTATCTCTGGACAGAATCCTGGGGAGATTGGTGACGCCCCAAATCATTGTCGGTGCTGGGAGAAAGGGGAAGGAAGGAAAAGCTCTCTCTGATCTGCCCTCCCCCTCCTGCTGCTTGAACAAGTACCAGGCACAGCCCCCTCGAGCGGCAGGGGGACAGAGCGCACACCCCACGCCCCGCAGCCCACACCCCACGCCCACACCCACACCGGGGGCCGCAGCCACCACTGGGTGACCCGGACCGACGTTCTCAGCCTTTGAACCCCAGCGCCCTCCTTTGTAAGGTGCAGATGACAGCGCTGCATCATCCATAGGCGTGGAGGGAGGATCAAAGGGGCAAGGACATGAAAGCCAGGGACAAAGGGAAGTTGTCACTAGCGCGTGAGTGTGTGGGCCAACAAGGGCGGCAGCTCCCCTGCGACTGAGGAGCCCGTGGGTCAGGCCGGGGGCAAGTGCGTGCTTCTCAGCTGTGTGATTATCCTCTTCCTGCCCCTGGGGGCTGGAGTGGGGGACCCAGAGCTTCCCAAGTGGCCACTTGCCAAACCCTGCAGAAGGACGGGGCCCTAGCCCGGGTGGCAGCGTCAGTGCCGTGATCCCCCCCACGGCCCCCTGCGCCCCCGCCCCAGCCGCCGCCAGCCCCTCCCATCCGGCGAGCTCACCTCCCTGGTGTTGTGCAGGCATTTGGCCTCAATGTCATATCTCTCCTCATCCACCACCTCCACCTTGGCGTGCAGGTCCCGGCACAGGTCCTGGGGGAAGCAGAGGTCGATCAGACAAGGACAGAAAGAGGGGAGGGTCCGCCCCATCGGGACCAGCAGCGCTTTCCTGCCTCCATGGCCAGCGCCCTTGCAAGGTCTGCATTCTGGACCCCTGGGGTGCACGGCTGCTGATAGCTCCCGGGGTAAGCCCTTTGTTTCCCTTCCCCGAAATGTCACGGTTTTCTTCACGCAGTTTTCTTGCAATAAAAATGACATAAGTGAATTGTAGCAAGTGTGAAAGCTATGCACTAAACAAAAAGAATAAAATACAGGCTATGAGTGATGCCGGCAGGGGGAGGTGACCATTGGTGACATTTCGGTGCATTTCCTTCCAGTCTCTTTTCTCCACAGTCGGCGGCACTTGAACAGTTATCGGGGGTTTACAGACATTAAAAACCGATTTGGAAGGGGAAGGACGGACAAGTCCTGAGGCTCCCTTCCTGCCCTTGTGAAATGGGATCCCCCAGCACTGCCTCCAGGGGCCCTGAGATGGGGATGAGCCACTTGTTAGCACAGGCTCCTGCTCCCCCCCACCCCACCCCCACCCCGGGGCCCTGGTGTCAGCCCCGAAGACTCACCTGCAGGGCGCTGAGGGACAGGCCGCGGGTCTGCAGCGTGGGGATGCGCTCGGCCAGGTAGCGGGCCTTCTCAGCCTCCCGCTCCTCGTGCTCCTGCTCCCAGCACTCCTTGGCCTTGGCCAGCATCAGGCTCTGGGTGGGACAGAGCCTGCTGAGCCAGGGGCCCAGGGCCCTCGGGTCCCCACCCAGCATCACGCAGGCGGCAAGGAGGACCCCAGGCTGGCACCGGCCTTGCCTCTGGCTCTACAAGCAGCGTGTTCCTGTACTGGTCATACTGGTTGGGGCCCAGGCCAGGCTGCCCAGGAGCCAGCGGATGAGACGGTCGCATGGTGAGAGGGGCGGTGGCCAGGCAGGGCCGCGGGAGAGCAAACACGGGGCGCCCACACATAGCACCGCTGGGCCCGGGGGCCTGCTCACCCTCACAGTCTTTCTCTTACCCACTCCTGGCCTGTTTGGGCCCACGGAGCCCCAAAGAGAGAAACTCTCGCCAAAATAAAGCAAGGCCCTCTGGCATTCACCAGTGGATTGGCCCCTGAAGCTGGTTGCTGCCTCCACCCGAGTACCTGGGCAGGAGCCGGGGCTCCAGCTTCAGGCTCCCGCTTACTGACCACCTGGCTCCAGGTGAGACCAGCCTCCCTCTGCCTCCCCCTCCCCTTTCCCCCTCCTTCTCCTGCTGTGGCCTCCTTCCTCTTCACCTTCCCCCAAGCCTCCGCACCCCCACAGACTGCTCCGCATCCCCCCTAAGTCTCCCCTGGATGTCCCCTCAGAGCCAGCACAAGGCCTCACCTTCAGCAGGAGTTTCCGGGAGGCCGTGATCTTGGGCTTTCTCTGTGGGTGAGAAGGGGAGAGACAGGTGGTGAGGGAGAGGCTGCACACCTGGAAATCTGGTGGAGGCCAGCACGCATGCCCGCCCAGTTCACCATCACTACCCAGAACCCTCGCCACAGGGTCCCCTCAAGGGCCCCTCGTCTTTGTGATTTACCCCCTCAACTTCGGGGGCTGCTGCTGGAGTCGGCGACCTTGACCTTGACCTAGAGGCTGAGGCCCTCACTTTTCAATCCTGGTTCTAGTGCTGGGCGGGGGGGGGGGGGGGGGGGGGGGGGGGGGTGTCCAGTGTGGGTCACATGACTTCTATGGGCGCCTCCCTTCCTCGTCCATAAACAAGGATGATGTTGCCACCCACCGTCCTCAGTTCCCAGAGTTCCTACACACAGAATGACATCATGTGACATCACAGACGCGAAAACGCTTTGGGAGGCACGGTTAGCGCCTGGCAGTCGCAGCCAGCACCTAGGTGACCCGCCTTGCACAGAAGCCCTGAATTTCATACACGAAGAAGTTTATCCTTTTAGGCTTCGCAACTTTCTTTCTTTTTTTTTTAACATCAACACCATCCATATTACTCTTTCTCAGGTTTAAAAACATTGTTTTCAAAAAAAAAAAAAAAACATTGTTTTCTCTCGAAAATGAGTGAAAATATCAGTGAGGCTGACAAAACATGAGAGGCTCCTAACTCTGGGAAACGAATAAGGGGTGGTGGAAGGGGAGGTGGGCAGGGTTCGGGGTGACTGGGTGACGGGCACTGAAGGGGCACTTGGAGGAAGGAGCACGGGGTGTTATGCGATGTGTTGGCAAATTGAACTCTCATAAAAAAATTTTTTTTAATTAAAAAAGGGGAAAAAAACATTGTTTTCTCTTCCTACTAAAAAATCCCCGGCAAAATAAATAAATAAATAAATAAATACATAAATACATAAATACATAAATAAATAAATAAAATAAAAATCCCCGACATATTCCAGCCAACTAGACAGGCGCAGCCATGTCCCCTCAGGGGAGAGGATAGGGAGGGTGCTCACCCCCTCACCCGCGAGACTGGGAGGCCTTCTGAGCACCCGTCGCTCTTTGGGACCCAAGGCTGGCACTTTGGTGGCGGCCAGCGAGCAGCCACCTTGGGGACGTGGCGTGCAGGGGCCTCACCCCGGTGGCTACTCTAGTGTGAAAGCAGAAGCCAATGGCCTTTAAGGGAGGAAAGGGGGGAATGAATGGGCTTCATGTTGTAGGCACGGAATGTGGGATTCCCAATCCGACTCTTCAGGGTGGTTGCTTCGTCCTTCCGCCTCCCAAAGTGAGGTCCGGGCTACATCAGCCCAGCGTGCTTGCTGGAGAAATGGCCTGCCTCCAGAATCACTGCCTGTCACTGGGGACGCCCCGTCGCCCACCCGTGGCAATGTCGTTTCCTCACTGCTCGGTGAGCTCAGAGGCCACCTCGTGTGACTACCCATCAGTGGCCACTCATTTTCCTACTGAGAAATTCACAGGACTATGGAAAAGTGGGGCGTTCGATTGTAACTGGGAATCCCTGTGCCGGTCCCCGTCCACCACGGCTGCTAATTCCCACCCTTGCCAGTTCAGAGTCCACAGCCCTGTCCCTGCAGCTCCTCAGCCCGGGGGGTGCAGAGGCTCCGCTCTCAGTAACCCGAATAAATCTGGGTTGTCGAAGGGTCAGAATAATCTGAGACCTGAGGGGAGTGTGAGGACACCTCTTTGCTCCTCTCTCAACGTTTGGTCACTGGGCAGCGGGTAGAAGAACCCCCTTCTTTAAACAATCCCTTGTTGCTCTGGCTTGGCACAGGATTGGCTCTGCAAGAAAAACCCCAGATGGTCCCTCAAGGCTGGACAAGTGATCGGAGCAAATGAGGAGGAACGTGCCCAGCGCTCAGCAAGGATGCAGAGTCACACCGGCCGTGCTGTAGCCCTAACCCCGGATGACCTTGTGGTGAGGCCGTGCCCACGGAAGCCCCTGCCCGGAATCTTCACTCGACATTTGTATTCTCTGGCGAATATGCTCGGCCCCTGGACACCCCCCCCCACCCGCCTCACCCCACCTTCACCAGTCTGAAGACCTAACCAGGAAAGACATACCCCAGATCTCACTTACCTCGCTTTAGGGATCCATCACAGGAAGGACAGGAGAGAGCAAAAGACAGAGCGTGAGCAATTCGTATCACATTTGCAACAGCAGAACCACGTAGACGAGCTCGGGCAGGGGCGGGGTGGTGCCAGGCACACAGCAGAAGGAAATGAGGCATCGGGCAAGGGGACCAGCTCAAGAGTGCCAGCAGGACAGAATGAAAGTCCAGGGGGCCTCGAGACTACTGGAGGTCTTGCGCGGCCCGTCAGCTGGGGGAGGGGGGCGCTCAGGGAAGCCTCACCGCGGGGTTCCAGCATGTGAAAGCTTCCAACCCTGGCCTCGTGGGCAAATTCCCAAAGCCATGTTCATCTGCTGGGCCAAAGTCACATGGAGGCCCAGCACACAGGCAAGCCACCTGAGCCGCCCAGAGACACCCAGAGGTCTTCCCCAGGCAACCTGGACGTGGGTTCTGCTCAAAGTCTAGGACACGTGGTGGCTCAGGACTGTTCCTGTTCTAGAACCTGGCTTCCTGGGGGCTGAGCTGAAGGTGCCTCCCCTCTGGGGCCAAAATCTGCGGCAAAGGGCTTGGCCGACGGGGCGGGGGCGGCGCTACTTACACTTCAGGCATGGTGGCGGTCGGGGGGGCAGCACCTGGAGGCACAAAGCAATCATCAAGGTGGGAAAGGTGGAAGGCCTGCCCCAGCCCCAGCTGGGCCCAGGAAGAAGGATTCCCGGGGAATGGATTCCAACAGGTGAGGATGGGATAAGCACTTGTCCATTGGTTCTTTGTTTTCATTCATTCACTCATTCGCTCACAAGAAAGAGCAATCTTACAAAAGCAAAGAAGCAATGGATATAAGAACCAAAAGGAGCTCTGTTGGACAGGTATGTAGGCAGGGGGGGGGTATGCAAACCACGGCCCCCAGGCCAAATCTGCCGTCCCCCACCCCCACCCAACCCTCCTGCCTCCCGCCTCTTTTTAAAAAAGCTGAAAGGGTTGTAAAATAAAGAATATGCAACAGAATATTGCGTGGCCTGCAAAACCTAAAATATCTACTATCAAGCCCTTTCCAGAAATGTTTGCCAACCCCCACGGAACAGAATGGAATCCACAGAAATCTGTCTGAAAACTGAGATCGTGGTGCCCTAAACACCATGCCCCGTTCAGAGTGTGTCCTGGGGCTGAGGGTGGTCATGGAAGTCCCCAGGGAGGAGACCGCCTGAAAGGTGGATGGTGCAGAGCCAAGATGGAGCACAGGTAAGTGCCACCTGGCACAACTCCAGGAGGTGCCGTGCACACGCTGGGCCATTCCTGGTGCCCGGGGTGCCGTGCCCAGGCCCGGCAGTGTGACCGACACCCCTGGGTAGAACGGTGAGAGGCCCCACCAAATCCTGCCTTCTATGCTCATCTTTATCCTGACCCGCTCCAGGCCAGCTCTCCTCTGCAAGAATCGGGGTTAGACAAATTGTCCATTTAAAAAAAGCTCTTCACCCCTTTGTTCAAACCAAATTCTAATTGGAAGCAAAACAAATTCCAGCAATAAGAGCAAACGGCACAGGCTGAAGGGGTACATAGGAGCCCTGTGGACCTCTGCGGGGGCCCCTGGCCATGGAGCACTATGAAGGCCCCCGATGGGGGTTGTTCTGGGGCTCCCTTTAGTCCCGACAGTTGGAGGACCCAGGCCAAGAAGGGGGTCCCTTGAGGCGGCACAAGGGGCGACTCCAAAGCCAGACCCAGCTCAGCGTCCTGCGGGGCCTGGACCAAGAGCGTTCCCGTAGAGGGCAGGGACTGTGCAAAAGATCAGGGGAAGGAGAAGGATAACTCGGGTGGGAGCAGGTGAGCGAGGCGGAACAGGAATCCCCAGCTGGGTCTCACAGTGAAGGATAGGGGAGGCCAGTGTGTACGCCTGGGGGGGGGGGGCATGGGGCGCCGCAGGTCAGGAGTTGGAATTTGCTCCAAGAACCTGGCTTGGTCCCAGCAAGGGCAGAGTCTCAAGGACGCTTGTAAAGCGGCTACTGGTGATTTCATTCCGGAGCCACCTCCCACCTCCCCCTCAATGTTCTCCTTTCTCTGTATGCCCGGGAAGCTCCCCGCAGCAGCCCGTGAGTGGGGCTTGGCCACCTGTCCTGCATCTCCCCACCCAGTCAGAAAGCCCTCTGGGCCTCCTGGGGTGGAGGAGGGGGAGGGAGTATGACCCCAGAGTCTCAGCTGTCACCCTGGGGCACAGAGGGAGAGGTAGGATCCAATCCATAAATTCCCCAGATATTTGGCTGAAATTAGATTTTATCACCAGCTGTTTATTCTGAGGGCTCCACTCCTCTGAAGACTGGCGAGGAAGTCCAAAAAGAAACACTAGCTGGTGAAGAAACACCTCCAGGTCCTTCTGTCCATCATCGCGGCCCCCCCATAATGCCAGTCCCCGGGGGGCAGCAGGTCGCAGCCCAGTGGGGATGGCCTCAGCCTTGGCGGGCATCTGGCCATGTCCACGCCTCCCTCAGAGCCCACTGTCACCAGCCTGGGGCCCAGCCGGCCCAGGCCAGTCCAGGCCTCCTGCCAAGCGCCAGGGCCTGCCCCCCAGCCTGCCCCACTGACAAACGCCAGGCCGAGGGGTCCCCAGCCTGTGCTCTGATATCCAGCAGACGGGACCCCTTGACAGGTCCCCTGGAAGACAAGCAGAAACCTGATAAGAAGTCAGGATGCAGATAGCGCAAACGTGAGGTTGGCGGGCCAGCATTCCATCTCCCCCGCGAGTAGCAAGTGAGGAGATAACTCCATAAACCCACCACTGGAGGGAGGGGGCAAAGGGTGGCCGGGGGCAGGGGGGACTGGGAGCTGGGCTTTCCCTTCCCCGAGGCCCCATGGGGTGGACCAAGAATATCAACTAGACTAGGAGACCGAGGCTGAGCGTAAGAGTGTCTGTGTGTAAGGACAAGTGTCTGAGCGATAGCATGTGTGTGTGTGTGTGTGTGTGTGTGTGTGTGTGTGTGTGTGTGTGTCTGCAGGGGCAGGAACTGACCTTGGACCCCAGTTCAAGGGCATCTCAGTCCTCTGGTCGTGAGCAAGCGTGGTGCTCCCGCAGCCCCCTCGGAGCCCCTTCCCTCCACAGGGAAGCTGAATCTCAGAGCTCCCGTGGGACCGTCACCCCGACGGGGTGGCCGTGCCGCCTCAGCCCCAGCGCCCAGCCGTGGTTCTCGTGGAGAAGGTGCCCGGGCCCAGGCGCGGTCCCACCTGCCTCCCTCCAGAGGCCCCGGGCCCCACCAACCACCTCGTACTCCTCGGAGCCAGGCCGGCGGACCGGGCAGCTCGTGGCGCGGGGTTGGCAGCCTGCCCTCACCTGCTCGCCCGGCTGTTCGGGCAGCGGCAGGGGTGCTGAGGACGGCCCCCCAGGACACAGGACAGAGGGGCAGGACGGCTTCTTCCGCCCGCAGGGGCTGTGGCTGGAGCTCTGGGCCCCGGAGTGCAACAGAGCCGGGCACCTGCTGCGGCCACAGGCGTTGGCACTTCGGCCGCCGCCCAGGTCTTCCTGGACTCGCAGCAGCCGCCGGGGCTCCGACTCCCGCTGCGACCCTGCCCCCCTGCACCCCTTCCCCCCCCCCCCCGACACCTGCTGGGCAGCCTGGCTCCACCCTGGGGCCCTCGGAGCACCCTGGTGGGAAATTCGGCTCCTGGCTCTCAGCCTCCGATGGGCAGTGGGCACCTGCCGCCAGCCTGGCGGGAGAGATGCCGTGCCCAGGACAGAAGGCCGGAGCGTTTGGGGACTGTCCCACCAGCCAACCCGTGCTCCAGGCCAGCGTATAGGTCCCACTCCGTCGCCAAGCCCCGGCCGCCTCCAGCTTCTCCCTCAGGGCCGGCCCAGACTCGAAGGCCGGGGCTGTGACACGTACCTCTGGGAGCCTCCGGGAGCTGGGCTGGCTGTGTCGCCGCAGACCGCAGACTGCGAGGGGCAGGCGGAGGGGAGGCTATGAAAACTGCGGGCCGCGGCAACTGGCCAGTAAAAATAGAACAGAGCCACTGCCCCTCCCCTGCCCTCCCCTCCCCTCCCCTCCCCTCCCCCGGAGCCCACACACGCAGCACACACAGCGGGCACCCGCTGAACACACATGCATCTGGGCTCCGAAGCACACACGTCCTGTGCACACGGAGGCCGCTCACCGAGTAAACCAGCACCTGCCCGGGGTGGGGGGGGGGGGGGGACGCGCACCAAAGCAGGGAGACGACGGGCACCAGAGCAGACGAGGCACTGAGCAGCGCGGGCCCGGGGCCGAGCGTGGGGCTCTGGTGGGGGGCACCAGGAGGCCGCGGGCACCAGGAGGAGCCGGGGAAGGGGGGCTGCTTCGCTGACCGATGTCTCTGCCAAGGAAATGTGGAAATCAGGCCCCTGAGCTCAGGCCCCAAAAGCCTAAGAGGGCTCAGGACTGGATTTGGGGACTTTCGGGTGGCTCTGCTACACGGGCCCTAGGAGGATGCCCGGGATTGGGGGTGACGTCAACCGCAAGGCAGGCTGATGCCAGGGGCTAAGCTGAGTCCACCTTGATGCTCATGGAGATCTGTGGACACTGCACCCTTCTCCACGTAGGATTCTGGGAATCTAGGCTCCCCTGGGTTCCAAAGGGCACCCCACACCCAGGCCTGGAACTCAGTGAGGCTAGCCCACCTTCTCCCCTGCCCCACCCTCTGTCTCCAGCCAGAATCCAGGGAAGCCGGAGCCATAGAGGCTGCACCTGTTTCCCGGGTATTTTTAGGACAGTTGATGAACACATAATACCCACCCCATAGTCAGAGAAAGACAATGCCTGCTATGTTAATCCTGTGGCTATTATCGTCGGTCATCTCCTGGGCCAGGATCCCGGGCTGGGACGGAACAAGCAGGATACTGACCCCCCTTGGAGGCCAGCGAGAGGCCTACGAGCAGCAGGAGGTTAGGGAGGGTGGTGGAGGAGAGAGCTGCGGGCTGGAGTGTCCTGAGGAGACCACCCACGGTGCCTCCTGAGGCGTGAGAGGCCCTGCCATTCTGGTTGTGTTCAGAGGCTGCTCTGATTCGGCTCGGGTCACGTCTGTTTGGGAAAGCCCCGATGCTGGAAGGCTGCCGGGGAGAGGGGACAGGGTCTGCGAAGTTATAGGGCTGGGAGGCATGGGACTCTGAGTGGAGGGGCTGGGATGGACATTAAAGGCAGGCATGAGCCTCGGAGCAGCAGCTGGAGGTCAGAGAAGGGGTTTGAAGGCTGGGATGAGTCTACTGGCGTTTACCACATTGGCTCATCGCGTTTATAATTTATATAAGAACTTTTCTTACAAGACGTCAAGATGCAAAAGGAAATGAATTCTCTGCATGGATTATAATGCTTTCTGGAAAGGGAAAACAAAGAAAACATTTACAAATAGAACAAATGAGAGTCAGCAGGGACCACGATGAGTCGCGGACTCTAAGGGCCCTGGGGTGTCATCCTTCCTCAGTCCCTAACGGGACAGAGCAGGGCCAGGACCCCTCGTCCCAGGCCCCATAGACACCATCCCACCTTGCCATGCGGGGCAGCTCTCCACCCTCAGATCCACCCTGACCCGTCAGCATCTCTAGGGCCTCATTCCTGCTGTCTGTTCACAAGTAGCCTTCAGAAATGGGACTGTCGTGCCCTGGTGTCCTTGCACCTGCTCTGGTCTTTCTTTGCACGTGGAGGCAGGGGCCTCTGGAGTCCACCGGCAAGGCTGGCGATGTCAGGGTGGAAGCTGCCCACATGCAGCTGAGGGGCCACCACTGGAGGTGACAGGCCCTGGGCCCCTCTCTGCCCTTTCCCAGGGCGCTTCTGCAGCCTTTCTCCTGTCCTCCTCCCTTACTGTCACCCCCTTCTCAGCACATATCCGCACAGCGGCCAGGTCACCCACCTGCCACTCCGCCTGGGGAGCAGGAGCAGCTGCCCTTGGAGCTCTGAGCCCATGTCTGGCACAGACCCTCACCTGGCCAGCGGGGACCCTCCCCAGACACAGAGCCAGAAACAGTCCTCAGGCCCCACAGGACCCTCAGTAGAGCTCCCTGCAGTAGGCCGAATGATGGCCCCCAAAGTCACCCATGCCCTAATGAGAAGGAATGCGAACATCACCTCATGTGCCAAAAAGTACTTTGCAAACCTGATGAAATTAAGGAACATGAGTCAGAGAATCATCCTGGATCATCCACATGGGCCCAATCTACTCACATGGGTCCTTGTCGGACAGAGGCATTAGGATCAGAGTCAGCAGAAGGACACCCGATGATGCAAGAAAGATCAAAAAAGAAAGAAGATGCCGTGCTGCTGGCTTGGAAGACAGAGGACGTGACTGTGAGCAAAGGAATGCAGGCAGCCTCTAAACGCTGGAAAAGTCAAGGAAAAAGACACACACACCCCCTTAGAGCCTCAAGAGGGAAGCAGGCCCACGACACTTTGTTAGACCAGTGAGACTGATTTTAGGCCTCTGCCCTCCAGGACCGTAAGATAATAAACTTTGATTATTTTGTGTTTTTGTTGTTGTTGTTTTAAAGATTTTATTTATTTATTCATGAGACACACACACACACACACAGAGGCAGAGGGAGAGAGAGAGAGAGAGATGGAGGCAGAAACACAGGCAGAGGGAGAAGCTGGCTCCCTGCAGGGAGCCCGGCGTGGGACTCGATCTCGGGTCTCCAGGATCAGGCCCTGGGCTGAGGGCAGGCGCTAAACCGCTGAGCCCCCAGGGCTGCCCCAACTTTGGTTATTTTGAATCACTGGGGTCGTGGCAATTTGTTACAGCAGCTGTAGGAAACTAATACACCCTATAACACCTTTCTGGTCCCCAGGACTCCACGCGTCAGGCTGCACTTGGGGCCAGCCAGGAGCACGGTGGGCTTGCTGGGGGGGCGGCACTCAGTGAGAAGAACCAGCCCAGGTCCAGCGTCCCCTGGGCACCACAGCCCAGGGCAGACCCTCATGCAGCCCTGGCCAGAACCCAGCTCACCGGGACGTCACCCAGCCAGGGCCTCCCCGGACGTCAGCTCGGAAGTCGCCCAGAGGCTCACAGGAGTCAGGGCGGGGAGGCTGCCCAGCGCTCTCACTGTGTCCTTGAGGAATTGGGGCCCAGAGAGAAGGGGCCTCCTAATGACCAGCCCAGCGCTCGCGTCATGTTGCACCGACAGCAGGGTCACGTCCGTCCCCTCGACTACACCCCGGTTCTCATCCTACCAGCCCAGCTTTAACTCGAATGCGCTCCTGGGCCCATCTTTAACTCTCACAGTTGCCGGAGGCCCACAGGCATCCTCGACGTGCCCGGCCTGGCCTTCTCTGAGGGTGATGGGAGCTGAATAACCTGCAGGGCTGTGCCTACCAGAACCTCCACCTGCTTGCTCTCCATTCTCTCCTGCCAGCTGGCACTTGCTGCCTTGCGATCAATTCTGCAAACCGTTTAGCGTGAAATGCTCGCGCTGACCTTGTTCATCTGCCTCGTCCAGCTTCATCTCCAGCCTCGCCCTGTCACGAGCCTGTGAATCTAGCTTCGGCGCCCCCACCCCTGCCCTAGCCTAACCCTCTGCAGGCCTTCCAGGCCCGATCTCAGCGGAGGGTCGCTGCGGCTGACCCGCCGGCAATGTCCTCTCTGAACCTGGGCTTCCTCATCTGGAAACTGGCTTTACGGTGATGGTGCCCGGCGACCTGAGGCTGAGCCTGGCCTCCGCGGGGGACCCCGCACCCTGGGGGCAGGAGGCAAAGCTGATGGCCTCCCCTTAGTGTCTTCTCAAGTTCAGGGAGATTCTGAGGCAGCCTTGGCCGGGGCCCCGGTGGTCTGTGCTCTCTCAGATCCCCCAAGACTTCACAGCTCAATGCAAAACAGACAGAACAATTGCCAGAGGAGAGACGAGAACCGAGAACCGGGACTTGGCGGATGTGGGGAGGGAGGGGCCAATCCAGGAAGAGGGAGCAGTTCGGGTAGGTGAGGTGGGAGAAAAGCCAGAGGGGTTTCCAGCCTCCCGTCCCACCGGAGGCCCCGGGGCAAGGAAGGAAGAGTCTGGACAGAGGAGCTAAGCCTTGTAAGGCTGCAGGTTGTGGAGTCAGAACCCGTCCCCTCGTCCCCTCGTCCCCTCGGTGGTGGTGGCAACACCTGTCAGCCCCACTGCCCTGGCATCGTAGGAGCCCAGGAGCCCAAATTAGCAAGTGACAGGGCTCTGCCCGCCTTCCAGGCCGCGGCACCCCAGGGGAGCCGGCCCCCCCACAGCCCATCTTAAGCCCATCGGTTGAGCCAGGGCCAGGTTCCCAGGAGCTGAGTTCTGGGAGGAGGCAGGGCTGTGGGCAGAGGAGGCAGGGGCCGGAGGAACCAGGAGCCCGAAGCCCCCACCCTTCGATTCTCTGCCACAGCCCAGCCTCACGCTCAGGGCCTGTGGCTTCAGGGACGCGGCCCAGGACGGGCCCTGCACACACGCCTCCCTGGTAAGGCTCACGCCTGTGACTTGGGCGCTTCCCCCTTCCCAGCCTCTCCTTCTCCTTCTGCAGGGGCGGCTGGGAGGCCCGAGCGAGGGACCGCGCCTGGAGGCCCCGCCGACGCCCGCACGACGCCGGAGCTCTGCCAGCCTTAGCTCCCAGTGTATTTCCGAGGCGCCAGCGCAGCATCCCGAGGTAGGTCCTCTCATTAACCCCACTTTAGCGACCAGGAACCCAGGGCGACCAGCAGATTAAGCAACGCCCCCCAGATCCCACCGCAGGGACGGGGCAGGCCTCGGGTCCTCAGCCAGCCCCATCCCTGCCGGCCCCGAGCAGGTGCTCCCTGAACAGGGGCCGAGCTTATCCGCGGGGGGCCCACCAGGGGGCTGGGCTGGACCACACTCGGGCCCCAAGGCCCCACAGACTCCCTGACAACCTCAAAGCCTGCAAGTGATGCTCTGATCACCTCGTCTCTACCTACCTACCAGTGAGGGCTGCGTAGCCATGGTCGGCATCCACCGGTATCTCGGGCCGATGCCCCACGACAGGGAGGCCCCCTCCCCCTGCCCGTCCAGGGAGGCCCAGTTGCGGCGGGTGAGGGGGGCAACCCTTGGGCTGGAAGCAGGGTCTGCAAGGTAGGGGGAGCTCCGCAGGCTCCCAAGGACGGCAGACAGGGGCTGCCCTCCATCCCTTCAACAGCAGCGTTGCTCACACTCCCTCCGTCAAAGCTCTGCGCCCTCGCTGCCACCCGTGCATGCCCCCGACAGCCTCCCACACCCATGCACACCCCCGATGGCCTTCCACGCCCCGTGCACACCCCCAACGGGCTCCCATGCCCCCAACGGCCTCCCACACGCCGTGCACACCTCCTGGGTCCTCCCTCCTCCCCCTGCCCAGCCATGCCCACCCTGAGTCCTCTTCAGCCATGTGCTCAGCTACCCCGCCAGCCCAGGGCTATAATGGAGGACAGGGACCAAAGGCCACCGTCACCCCCGTCCAGACCTCCTGTGTGCTGTTCGCCGGAGCCCTTGCACCCAAGAGCCCGGGATGGGCCCTGGCCTCGGCGGGTCCCTGGAAAACAGGCTGCTTCTCCAGAAATCCCGAGATGAGCAGGTGGGGTTGGGGGCTGACTCCGCGGAGCAGGAGGGGAGGTGGGGGGACAGAGCTTGGAGGGTGAGGGGGCAAAGCTCAAACAAATTATTTTCTGGGTGGCGTGTGGCCAGTGAGCAAGCCTGGAGCGGGGGGAGGGGGGGCAGCTGTGTCCTCCGCCTCCCCCCACCCCGCCCCAGGGTACCCGCAGGTCTGCAGGCCGGCCTGTCCACCCAGTTCCCAGCTTGCCCGCCCCTCTGCCCTAGCCCTGGGAGGTCCAGCCCCCACCCCAAGATCCCCCGGGTTTCCACCCCTGCACCTTCGCTGGCCACCTGCGAAGCAGAAACAGTTACTCTCTTCCACTGTGGCTCCGAGGGAGTCCCCACGGGAAGCCACCTCCTCCCGGAAGCCTTCCCAGACTCCACATCCCCGTGCTGCCCAGGTCTGCCTGCCTGCGTGGCTCATTCTTTCTAGCCCTTGCTCCACCTCTCCCCAGGTGTGCAGCCTTCCCTCCCCCCTGGGAAAGTTGGGTGGGGGGCAGGGGAAGGGTCCCAGTGACCAAGGAGCAGGCCTCCGCGCCTGCCTGCTGCTTGCCCTCGGGGTGCGTCAGCGTCCCAGGCGGCCGCGTGACCCGGCTCCTCAGGCAGCGCCCAGACCTGGAGATGTGCGGCCGTGACTTGTGCTCCGGGCGCCCCTCCTGCGGCTCCGGGAGGGTGCGGGAGGCTCGCTCTGGGGCGCCTGGGGGCTCGGTGGGCGGAGTCGGCCTGAGACTGGGGTCAGGATCGGGGTCCTGGGATCCAGCCCCGCATCCGGGCCCTGGTCCGCGGGAAGCCTGCTTCACCCCCTCCCTCCTCTGCTCCCCCCCAGCCCCCGCCGCTAGTGTGCACGCGCTGTCTCGCTCTCAAATAAATAAAATCTTTATAAAAGGAAAGGCCCTCACTCTGGACAGACAGACCTCTTGGTGGCTTGACCCGACCTGCGACGGCCCTGCCCTCTGTGGAGCCTGGCCCGCCGGCCTCCCACCTTTGCCTTCTTCCCCTCCGGTCCCGGACCCAGGGGACTCGGGGACTCGGGAGGTCCCCACACAGCCAGCGGGGGCCCCCTGGGTCCCAGGCCCTGCCCCAGGCCCTGTGGTTTGCACGGTGAGCCTCAGAACCGCCCCCCCCCTCCGACAATGCCCAGGGCAGCAGCCAGGCTCACGCACCTGGACTCGAGTGTCCCATGTCGCGGTCTCTCCCACCCTTTCCCCCTTCCTTCTTCCCAGGCTGCGGAAGGCATTATCCTCTTCCTGGTCAGAGGGCTGCGCTTAGTCCCAGGGCGAAGCGGGAAGGTGAGTGAGCGGCCAGCGCCCCAGCCTGCAGCCCGGCGTGGTGCCAGGGTGCGTCTCCTGCGTGGGCGCCCAGCCACCTGCCGGTGCGGCCTCACACCGCGGTCGCACCCTGAGCCCCACCTCAGCGCCTCCGTCTGTTCTTCACATCACAGAAAATGGCACAGCCACCACCCGAGCCAACCCCAAGTCCCCGGGGCATGCACCACTCCTGTCCTCCCCACTCCGCGTGACCACGCGCGTGGAGATCGGTGGCTCCCCACTCGGGGTCCCCGACCTGCCGCTGCCTTTGGGCCACTGCGTGTGGCTGGCTTGGCTGCAGCCCCTCCAGGATGCCCCTGCCGCCTGAACCACCTTCCTCAGTCCCCTCACTTCCCTGTGTCCCCCATCACCGCCCTCAGGATGAAAAGCAAAGTCCGGGATCAAGTTACATGCCTTTTGGGATCTCACTCTGGAAGCTTCCCTGGCTTCCACACCCCCTTAGCTCCGGCCACAGGGAGCTGCAGAGGCTTCTGGGAAGGCCTTTCTCTCTCACTCCACCCCAGGCCCACTGCACCTACCCTCCTCCGGGTCTCAGCAGCACACTGGCTCCTCCAGGAAGCCTGCCCTGACCACCCCAGACCACGTTAGGAGCACTCGTCCAGGCTCCACAGCCTCCGTGCGTCGCTCTTTCCCTGCATTTAACCCACAAAGTTCAAGTCACATTCTGGACAAACTTGAATGTTGACACCATATCTTATTCATTTTTGTATCCTCAACGCCCGGCACAGCAGCTGGCACATAGTAGGTGCTCAATAAGTGCTCAGTGAAGGGGAGAGATGCCTGGGGGGCCCCAAAGATGGGAGGTCAGGCATCTGCCTTGGGCTCAGGACATGACCCTGGGGTCCCAGGATCAAGTCCCACGTCGGGCTCCCCGCAGGGAGCCTGCCTCTCCCTCTGCCTGCATCTCTGCCTCTCTCTCTGGGTGTCTCATGAATAAATAAAT
Source organism: Canis aureus (assembly GCF_053574225.1). Lineage (NCBI taxonomy): Eukaryota > Metazoa > Chordata > Mammalia > Carnivora > Canidae > Canis > Canis aureus. The sequence goes on from NC_135616.1 coordinate 79,318,998, forward strand.
AAAATCTTAAAACACACACACACACAGAGGAGCCTTCTGACCAAAGACAGTGCAGGAAATTGGCCCCCAGGGCTCGGAGAGTCCTTCCTTGTTCCCCGGGATTCTGAAGTGACATTGGAGTGCTCGTAGCTAAGGGAGCAGGGCAAGAGCTTCTGGGAAGCCTCCTCGTTCGAGTTCTTGGCACCCAGCGGTCTGGGCTCCCTCCCCTGGGAGAAGCAGCCGCATCCACTCACTGACCTTGACACAGGTGATGACCTGCTGTCCCCTCCAACAATGTGCTCACACAGACATAGAAACAACAGCGGGACAGCTGTGCCTTTGTTGACGGTAAACTTAGCCTCCCAGAGGTCACCCGGGACTATGACCACCTCCTCACCCCTGGTCCAGGCTGGGCCAGGACGTCAGGGGCAGAGGCGCCCACAAAGGGCCCCGCCGGGACACCTGGCGGACACCTAGGGCCCTGCCGGGTCCTCCTCCCCTCTCCGTTTGCTCCAAACCCCGGTCTGCAGACTCCAGCCCCCGTTCCTCACCCTCCCTCATACCTGCCCCCCAGGCCACAGCTGTGTCTCAGGAATCCTGGGGAGGAATTGATGTGGAGGGGGCTTTCCCATCAGAGGGTCCGTGAAGTTCCCCTAAGTGCCCGCCAGGGTTCAGTCCATTAAGTGTTCACCTCCCGCTCAGGTCTGATCTCGGGGTGGAGTCCTGCATCCCTGCACCTGGCTCCCTACTCAGCGGGCGGTCTGCTTTGCCCTCTCCCCCCACTCATGCTTGCTCTTGTGCCCTTTCTCAAATAAATAAAAACAACCTTAAAAAAAAAAAGACCCGAGTCAGGCTCCCCAAAACCCCAAGGCTGAGGGAATCTCCTTCTGAGGGCAGAGCTTCCGTGGGTGCCCCCCACCCCTTTTCACACTGGGGCACAGAGGGGTCGGGGGAGCTGTGGCGCTTCTGCCTGTGCAAGGAAGGCCATGCCCTCCTTTGTGTCCTCCCCCTTGCCGACTCCCAGCCAGAGGCCAGCTCACAACTGCACCCGTCCCCTCTCTCCTCGTCCGAGGTCTCACCTACAGGAGGCTTCATAACCCACAGCCCCGCCCTGAACTTGCTCGGTGCCGTCCAGCAGGGGAAACAGTACTGTGCACCCAAGTGGAAGGCCCTGGAGCAGAGGTTGGGACCCCCGCGGTTGGGGTGACACTCATCCTCCCAGACCAAGCGGGAGGTGGAGGTGAGGTCGGGCCTTACAAGACAGACCATCCCTCCCCCATCACTGCCACCCGGTGCTTGTCCGCGGCTGTGCTTCTCCAGGGCGGTCTGCTGACTCTTGGCTCCACGTCACTTTTCCTTTTTCATCACGTTGGCATTTGCACCAATGGTGCAAAGACAATGGTGGCGAGAGCTGCTGATGCCAAAACAGGAATCAGGCAGTGGCACCAAACTAGCGCCGCTAGTGGTCACTGTGTGCTTCCCGCCGTCCGCTCACGGGGAAAGGCCAGCTCTATTGACTTACGATGAAACAGGAGGAGGTGCTCCTTGTGTCCTACCCAATATGGTTAGTGTACATCGTGCTCATCAGCCGTACACCAAAGTGGGATGCAATGCAGCACTTCCGGCTGCTTTTGTCACGGCGTGTCACCTTTACTCGATAGAACAGCTAAGTGAAAAACTACGGTTAGTTGGACCTGCGCATTGGTGGATAATTTTCTCAAAAACCAAAGAAATGAGACTGTCGCTGCAGAGAAAACAGCTATTTGTTGTTAGTTATAAAATTCAAGCTTTCAAGGGCAAGTTCAAATCTGGCAAAATGTATATCTGCCTTTGTGGACTCGAGAGCTTCCCAAATATGCAGACTTTTCAGATGAGATCGGTGCTGATACGAAAGAATGAGACCTTTAAAAATCATTGTACCACATATAAGTGTGTCCACGTTGGGAAGATCCGCATGAGCCAGAGTTCCAATATTTTCCAAATGCCCAACGCAGAGGGCTACAAAACCACACGTGGGCAAAAGATCCGTTCAGTACACGAGGGCACCTGGGGGGCTCCGTCGGTGGGGTGTCGGACTCTTGGTTCCAGCTCAGGTCATGACCTCAGGGTCCTGGGACTGAGCGTGGATGGGGCTCTGCTGGAAGATTTTCTCCCTCTGCCCTTCCTCCCACTCGGATACACTGTCTCTCCCTCAAATAAATAAATACAAATCTTTAAAAGGTGCTACATGAAACATTGGATTTCAATGTAACAGACTATGAACACTATTAGGTGCTTTCAGATTCTATATGGTAGCTAACCTTTAAAAAAAAAACACCTCTTGGTGAGTTGTTGATTTTTTTTTTTTTAAGATTCATTCATATATTTTAGAGAGAGAGCACAGTGCAGGGGAGCAGAGGGAGAGAGAGAGAGACAAGCTGAAGCTGGTGGGGCGCTGAGCACAGAGCCTGTCTTGGGGCTCCATCCCAAGACGCAGAGGCCACAAGCCCAAGATCACGACCAGAGCTGAAACTAAGAGTCAGCCGCTCAACCGACTGCTCCGCCCTGGCGCCCCTGGTGAGTTTTTTTTTGTTTGTTTTTTAATTTTTTGTGTGTATTTTATTTATTCATGAGAGTCACCGAGAGAGAGGCAGAGACACAGGCAGAGGGAGAAGCAGGCTCCCTGCAGGGAGCCTGATGTGGGACTCGATCCTCAGACCCTGGGATCAGGCCCTGAGCCAAAGGCAGATGCTCAACCACTGAGCTACCCAGGTGTTCCCCCTGGTGAGTTTTAATATAGAAGACTATGCACAGTTCTCTGAAAAGGCCGTTGAAATACTGCTCTCTTTCCTAACCACGTGTCTTTGTAAATGTGGATGTTTTCATGTACTTCAACCAAAACATTATAACAGATGGACTGCAGAAGCAGGTATGAGAACGCCACTGTCTCCTATTAAGCCAAATGTGGAAAGGATTTATAAAAACGTAGAATAAGTCACTCTTCTTAGGTATTTTTATTTTGTAATTTTATTATAAGATGTTTTGTTTAAAACAGATAATGACCATTCATTTCATTTACATTATTTTTGTTTATAGGATTTATTGAAATATTTTATTTCTATTAACATGTGAGGTGGGATATTGTTATGATTATTAAATGGATTGATCAGTATTTTATTTTATTTTTTTTATTATTTTTTAATCAGTATTTTAAAACTTCCTGTTTTAATTTCTAGTAAGGTAAATATCTTTTTTAAAGATTTAACTTATTTGAGAGAGGGAGAGCCAAAGAGCACAAGCAGGGGGAGCAGCAGTCAGAAGAGAAGTAGACTCTCTGCTGAGCAGGGAGCCCCACTTGGGGCTCGATCCCAGGACCCGGGATCATGACCTGAGCCCAAGGCAGACACTTTACCGACTGAGCCACTCAGGCGCCCGTCTAATAAGGTAAATATTGACGGCTATGACCTACTTAAGCAAAAAGTATTTAGGGTTCTCAATAAAGAGTGTAAAGGGGTCTTAAACGCCCCAAATTTGGAGATCATCATTTCATGTTTTTAGTAGATTATTATTGCTATTTTCCTGATTCACTTATTTTATCTATAAAATACAGTTTAAAAAATGATCAAGAAAAAATGAAATACGATTTTTAATTTTGTCAAATGATAGCCAGTGACAGGAATCGGTCACAATATCCAAGTTATTAAAGGCAGGATTGGCCACAGCGGACTTTGTGGTTTTGTGGTTTAATAAAATATCCCTAAAATGACATGCGAGGGAAATTTTCATAAGAAAGTGTGCGAAACAGGGGCGCCTGGGGGGCTCGGGGGTGGAGCGTCTGCCTTCGGTCCATGGCGTGACCCCAGGGTCCCAGGATCGAGTCCCAGGTTGGGCTCCCTGCAGGGAGCCTGCTTCTCCCTCCGCCTGTGTCTCTGCCTTTCTCTCTGTGTGTCTCTCATGAATAAATAAAATATATTAAAAAAGAAAGTGCATCAAACAGGTTGTGCACCTGTGATTTTTATTTCTGTCCTCTGTGTGGTTTTGTGTGAGGAAACGGGCATCCTCCAGCATGAAATTCTGGTTCTTAGGAGCTGGAGATGAAGTTCTCCTCCTCGCCACCAGAGGGGGGGTGGGGGGGAGACAGAGAGAGAGAGAGAGAGAGAGAGAGAGCGCGCCCCGGAGCGAGCGTGTGTGCGGCCTCTCTGTGGCCCCTGCCAACTCCATATATGAGATTGTTTGTGCAAACCTCAGGTGTGAATCCCTTTCCATTTGCCTCTCCCCCTCCGCCCCCACCCCGGAGGACAATCAGAAGAGGTCCTGTCCCAGCGCGTCCCCATCACAGGCAGAACTTTCCGGGCGCATCCGTGCCCCACTTGGTAAGCTGGGCCCAGGGCAGCAGGGAGCTCGCAGGGCCACCCATGCAGCCGGGCGGCAGGGGTTCAGTGCGGTGCCTGGAAGCCCAATACGGGGCTCGGGGCTCAGGGCTCAGGGCTAGGGCAGGCCTGTCTCCCTCCGGTCTAGGAGTTCCCTGGAGTATCTCAGCCCTTACGTGGTTCTTTACTTTCTGGGAAGGGTTCGAACTTTCTTGAAGGCTTTTGAAATCCATGGGGTCCTTAAAGGACATGTGGGAAGTCGTTGGCTGCCTCGGCTCAGGCCCGTGGGGAGGGGCCTGGGCTGCAGATGCCGGGGCCTGAGCTGCCCTGGCACATCGGCCTTCCTGCTCGGGGGGCTGCTTCTCCCTGCCTCCCCCCGCCCCGGCTTGTGCTCCTGCTCGCTCTCTCAAATGCATAAATAAAATCCTAAAAAAGAAAAGTCGTAGCCTTCACACACATCAATCCAGGGAGCCGCGGCCCTCTGAAAACCTGTTCGGGGACCTCACGGGAGGGGACTGGCTGAGCCAGGCGTGTGTGCAGCTGACTGCGAGGTCTGAGGGCTTCTCCTTGGGGGCCGGGGCCGGGGGGGGGGGGGGGGGGGGGGGGGGGGGGGGAGGGGGGGTGGCACCTCTCTGGCGCCGTGGAGCCCAGCAAATGGGGCTGCAGGACAAGGCGGCCAACAGCAGAGAGCAGTGTGGACCAAGGACTGAACGGACCATTTCTTGGTTCGTCTGTAGGCAAAGAATAAAGATATAGTAGGATGAGGAACATTCCTACGACTGTTTCTGCTATTTAAGGCACTTGAGGTTCTCAGGATGCCTTGTGGGGGCCGGGGGCCAATGTATTTCGCAGCCCGTGACACAGCGGTGTTCACACTCACCAGCGCCTCTACCTCCCTGTGCCGTCAGCCTGGGGTGAGCTGCTCTCTCGCTAGACCCCCGTCATCCTCCCACTACCTCGTCCACGCGGGTCCTTCGTGATTCCGACTAAAACACATGCCGTTCGTCTCCTGCATTGGTGTCCACGTGAATACGTTCAAAAGCTCCTCAAACGTCTGCTGTACACACGACCACGTGCGTATTCTGTTAGGGTCCCGACAAGGTGTGATGAATTCCCTCAGAAGGGACGCCAGGGCGCCTGAGCGGCCCAGTGGGTGGAGGGGCTGACTCCCCGTCTCAGCTCAGGTCTCCATCTCAAGGTCATGAGTTCAAGCCCTGCATGGGCCCAGCATGGAGCCCACTTAAATTTAAAAATAATAATTAAACAAAAAGAAGGGACTCAAAGGAAGCTTCACAAGAGGGCAACCCCTGAGCTACCTTTTGGAGGAAGTCCAGGAGTTTATCAGGAATCCAGGCAGAAGGGCATCATGCCCCAAGGCATGCCGCAGCCGCCAGAGGTGTGGAGTGCGGGTAACCACGGGCAGGTTGCTCTTGCCAGGGTGCGAAAGACTCGGGCTGGGCACAGCAGGAGGAGATGAAGCTGGGAGTGGATGTGGGATGGTGACGAGTCACAAAACCTGATCTGCATGTTAGGTGCCAGGGAGCCCGGACTTCACGCCTTTAACTGAGGTCCATTAAAGGGTAATAAAGCCGCGTAGCATGATCAGGTGTGAACTGTAGAAAGTTCACAAAAGACTGCAGTATAAAAGCTAGATTAGACAATGGAAGAACTGGAGGCCCGGGGGACCCAGCTCAGAGGGAGTGATGATAGTAATAAATATAATAAAAACTGATAATATAAATAACATACAAATATAACCAAATAATAATAATAATAATAATAAGAGGCGACTGCTGCAGAGGATCTGAATGAAGGCAGCAGCAATAGCATGGAGCAGAGGAGGTCCAAAAGGCAATCGAAGAAGAATCTTCGACGCTGGCTGAGCAGATGTGTGTTGGGCGGAGGGGCAGCGGCGGTGGCGGTAGAAAAGGAGAAGAATCCCGATGGATTTTCTGGCTTAGTCAACGGGATGAGCACGGTGCCTTCAACTGAAAATGGAAATATGTCAGAGAAGGAACTAGTTTGGGAGGAAGATGATGAGCTCCATTCTGGAGGAGGACTGGAGATCCTCAGTAAACAGACAAGTGGTAACAGCCAGGAGCCTGTGGGTTGGATAATCGGGCATTGAGCTCAAGGGGAGGGGAGCCTGGGGAGCTCAGTCAGGTAGGTGTCTGCCTCTGGCTCGGGTTATGACCCCCTGTGGGGCTCCCTGCTTGGTGCGGAGCCCGCTTCTCCCTCTCCTCTGCCCCTCCTCCCCTGCTTGTGCTCTCAAATAAGTAAGTAAAATCTTAAAAAAGAAAAAAAAGAAAAAAGAAAAGAGCTCGAAGGGAGATGATAGCTGGAAAGGCGGAGTCTACCAGACTACCAGTCCCCCGCAGTAGTTCAAGCCACGGGCATGGATCAGCCGGGCAGCAGCATGGGGAGACAGCAGGGAAGAGGAAGGAGGGAAAGGCAGGAGCCCAAAGCTGAGGTTGAAGCCCCAAGAGGAATGGACATGTGATGGGGAGGCAGAGAAAGGAAGCCGGAGGAGCGGATGGAAAAGAGATGTGGGTAGAACAGGTTCAGCAGGGGAGTCCAGAGAAGACGGAGTCCGGGGAGAGGAGGGGTAATCAACTGTACCAACATCCTAGAAGCTCTCTCCACCAACGGTGTTCCGCGAGTGGGAATTCTTGGTGGGATGGTTTCAGTGCAAACACCAAAATACTAGGGTTCAGGCCTTCGTGGTAAAAGAGAGGTGTTCTCTCCAGGGACCCTGGACCAGAGCGCTCTGGGATTCGGGGACAGCAGGCACAGCTGGGGACAGGGCCTTCACACTAAAAACAAGGGGGTTAAGGGAAGGTGACACATGGAAGTGTAAGATCCACTCACCCCCTCCTACTTCTGCTCCAGAGGCGAAAGCTCCTACTAGGCCCACCCTGGCTGGAGACTTGAAGATTCTGATCCAGGGAAACTAACCCTCCCAAGAGAAGGCGTTGACGTTGGAGAGACCTGCCATGAGGCCACCACGCTGCCGCTTGATCGCCCTGGAGTCAGAGCCGTGAGAAACCAGCCCCACCCATACACAGAGCTTCCTGTCAGCTTTTGGGTGTCTTAAATGTATATATACAAATGGACATTTAAGGATAGCGGGTTTTTTATTTTATTTTATTTTTATTTTATTTTTAAAGATTTTATTTATTTATTCATGAGACACACACACACAGAGAGAGAGAGAGAGAGAGAGAGAGGCAGAGGGAGAAGCAGGCTCCATGCAGGGAGCCCGATGTGGGACTCGATCCTGGGTCTCCAGGATCAGGCCCTGGGCTGAAGGCGGCACTAAACTGCTGAGCCACCCGGGCTCCCCTGGATCACCAGGTTTTTTAAAAAAATTTATTTATTTATTTCAGAAAGAGAGCAAGAATCCTCCAGCAGACTCCCCACTGAGCATGGAGCCCGATGTGGGGCTTGATCCCAGGGACCCATGATCGCGTCCTGAGCTCAAACCAAGAGTCGGACGCTTAACCAACTGAGCCACCCAGGTGCCCCAGAATCACCAGATATTTAAGGAAAATGTCTAAGTTGAAAGAGAACTCAAAGAAGCAGATCGAAAGCTATGTGGAAAAAGCACCCAATGCAAGGAACAGAACAAAGCGTCAAGAAACTGTGGTTTGTAGAGAGAGGGAGAAGTTATTTTGTCCATGAAATAAGAACACGGTGCTGTATAAAGAGGAAAAGAGACATTCAGAAAATGTTTTAAAACTCTTGGAAGTTAGAAATACGATAGCAACGATCTAACATTCATTCACTAGAAGGGCTGGGGGAGACAGTTGAAGAAATCTTCCCAAAAGTATGGGAAATAGACCCGGAAGGATAAGAAAATGAAAGGATCACCCAGGAAGTCAAATGTTTTACTATTTGTAGCTCCAGAAAGAGAGATCAGAGAATTTAGAAGGAGATGGTTATCAGAGAAATGAAACGTACACCTCCCAGAACGGAAGGGTCGGGGCTCGCCAAGCACCCAGCGCCTTTACGACGGGGACCTAAGGCAGAGGGGACAAAAGATATTTCAGGCTCCCAGGGAGAAAAAGTGGGTCACATACAAAAGACTGAGAAGTTGAATGGCTGTGCATCTCTCAGTAGCAATACTGGAAACTAGGAGACAATAGAAAAAATGCCTTCAAAATTCTAAGGGAAAACAGTTGCTAATTAGAATGCTATAGATACCCAGCCAAACTATCAGTCTGCAGCAGGAGGTGGGGGCAGGTGCAGTGGGGCGGGCGGGGGCCGCAGGTGCACGCAAGTTATAAAGGGAGGTGCGTCTGGGTTTAGGGTCTGCCTTTAGTTCAGGTCGTGACCCCGGGGTCCCGGGATCGAGCCCCTCCTCAGGCTCCCTGCATGGAACCTACTTCTCCCTCTGCCTGTGTCTGTCCCTGTCTCTGTGTGTCTCTCCTGAATAAATCAATAAAATCTTTTTTTTAAAAAGCCACTTTATGAAAAAAAAAGCCACTTTATGAATATATACGGTTGATTCATTAGCGTTGAAGTCATGCCCAGCAGCACCGTAACTCAACCTGCACAAAGCTTTTCTAACATGTATTTTCTCTGAGACACATCGCAGCAGGGGCGCCTGGGGGCTCAGTGGGTTAAGTGTCTGCCTAAGGCTCAGGTCACGACCCTGGGGTCCTGGGATGGAGCCCCGCATCGGGCTCCCTGCTTGGCGGGGGGTCTGCTTCTCCCTCTGTGCCCGTGCACGCTCTCTCAAGTAAGAAATAAACTCTTTAAAAATACATGTGTGTGTGTGTGGTTAGAAGGGTCTAAGTTGTCATTGTTAGAGAAAAGCAAAGAAAAAAATCCAGATAATCTAAACGGACTTTGGAATGGGGCTGCATATTTACATATTGAAACGCTGTTCTCATATTCCAGACACATTGAAAGAACTGAACATTTTTTCATTTTTTTTAATTTTTTTCTTTTTTTTTAAATTTATTTATTCATGATAGTCACACGGAGAGAGAGAGAGAGGCAGAGACACAGGCAGAGGGAGAAGCAGGCTCCATGCAGGGAGCCTGATGTGGGATTCGATCCCAGGTCTCCAGGATCGTGCCCTGGGCCAAAGGCAGGCGCCAAACGGCTGCGCCACCCAGGGATCCCTGAACATTTTTTTTTTTTTTTTTTTTATGATAGTCACACACAGAGAGAGAGAGAGAGGCAGAGACACAGGCAGAGGGAGAAGCAGGCTCCATGCACCGGGAGTCCAACGTGGGATTCGATCCCGGGTCTCCAGGATCCTGCCCTGGGCCAAAGGCAGGCGCTAAACCGCTGCGCCACCCAGGGATCCCCCTGAACATTTTTTAAAAAAGAAAAAAACAGGACGTATCGCGGCCTCCTGGCGCACAGGAACCCCGGCAGCCCCGCGCCCCGCGCTTGGGCCCTTTCAAGCCGCGCAGTCACCGACCAGCAGTGCAGGGAGGCCAGGAGCACGCCCAGGGCCACCGCCACCGGGGCCGGGCCGCCCCCCACCGGGCCCGTCTGCGGGTGACCACGGGGCTGCCAGCACGCGTCCTAACAGGCCGATTTGCAGGCACGGAATCCACCGGGGGAGACAACCGACCGTATCACGGTCACCAGTTCACGGCTGGCGTGGCCACGCGTGGCAGAGGCATGGTTCAGACCCCATGGGTCGGGCGTCCACACCCAGGGCCCCCTGCACCCTGTTCTCCAGGCCAGGCCTCTCGTTCCCTAGATGAGGTCCCAAGCCCCAAAGCTGAGTCGCCTGTGGCCACCCGGGTGTCAGGGCAGCCGGGGGGCTGCAGCCTGGCCCTGAACCCGCAGACTGTCCCATTTTCTCACAACAGCACCCCTCCTTTCATGAAGTGCCTGAGCCCCGGTGTTGCGCCCTCTTGCCTCCCATCCTGTGTCTCCCCTGCTGCCCCCAGGGGCCTGGGAACTGGATGGGGAGCGGTGAGCGCGGGGGGCCACCCTGGGACGAGGAGGGGCTGCGGGCTGTGGGGGGGTGCAGACTGGGGGTGCCCTGGCCCCCGCGTGTCCCCTGCTCCCCGAGTGCGCACGGAGCCCTCTGCAGCCCCAGTGGTCCTGGAAAGGGAAAGGAAACAATGGGGTGATTGATGCAAACGCGCCATGAAAGACAAATTGTTCAGATGAAGCGCATTCCGGGCTCCTGCCAAACGCGCAGGGTGTGTGGAATTTCAAGGAGAAGCTGAGCAGATCTGGGCCGCGGCGGACCCTGGGCCTCCCTCCCTGGACGGCGGCAGGCTTGGCCCGCGCTCCCAGGGCCTGGGGGCTGGGGGGCAGGGGCCGGGGAGAGGCGGCCTGGGGGGCCGCAGGGGAGCCCCCCCTCAGGCAGCCTGGACCCCCTGGATCAACTCCGCACACCTCCCCTCCTACCCACTCCCCACGGGCAGGAACCCGGGGGCTCCCGCTTGGGTCTAACTCCCCGGGTGGCCTCGGGTAAAGCTCCCACCTCCTCAAGCTCCACCAGAAGCTGCCCTGGGGAGCCAGTCTGGAAACCCGGAGCTTGCTACCCAGCCCCACCCTGCTCCCTGAGACCTCCAGGTGACCCCGGCCCCAGCGCTGGTTCTTGGTGTCAGCTCCGGGCCTCCTCCCACCCCAGGATCTAAACTTCCGACCACCCTCCAGGGCCAGGCAGGGTGGAGCAGGATCTGGAATGGAGGCCAGCACAAGGGTTCCTTGTCCTGCTGGGCAGGCTGGCACCCGCCTGTCCTGTCCCCGAGGAGGTGGCTCTCTGGGACTATTGTCTTTCTGTTGAGAGTTGGGGGCGGGTCCAGTCAGAGCCCATCGGGGAGGGGCCAGAGTGTCCAGGCTGACACCCCAGCCTACTTCTGGAGTGCTGGGTTTTGATGCCCCCTCGCAGCCCCGGTGGTCTACACGTGTGCCGCGATCTATTCTGAGCGGGCAAGCATATGGTTAATCTCGATGCCTCTGCCCCAGGCCCCTTCCTCCTCCTGAAAAACCTCAATTCCCATCTTCTGTCCTCACAGCTTGCATCCCATCCTTGCTCCTTTGCTGCCTTATTACATGAATTATTCATAATTCATACTCTGCCAGTACCTAGCAGAGTACTGGCCCACATCTAGCATTCAACAAACTGCAATTATTGCCCAGCCACCACCCTAAGTCATCCAGGGTAGGGATCCAAGACCACCCAACCTTTATCCCAGGCATCATATTCCAGTTTGGGTTTGCTGCTTCTCCTGCTGGCCCTGCTTTCTGCTTTTCCCCTGGTGCCTACAGCTTCTCCTTGCTCCGCGCTGGCCGGTTCTCAGCCCTGCAGCTCTGGGTTCCGACCCCAGCCCCAGCATTGCACAATCACTGTGTGATCTTGAACAAATTACTGGAAGTCTCTGCATTCTCATTTTTTTTTAAACCCAGAGTGAGAAGGATCATCTCTGCTCAGAGCAGTGGGAAAGATTAAATAAGATGTATTTATGAAAGCCCCATGAAATTTTATTACCGCCACACACAGCAGAGAGATTATTACCACCTCGAACTTGCTGATGGATGGCCTCCCCACCCTCCTGCGATAAGGGTGTGTGCTTCCAGCTCCTCTGAGACTCTAATAATACTTATCCCTGAGGTGTGTGATTTCCTAACTTTACAAAACATTTCACACCCTTCGAACCCTTCGAACCATTGTAACTTTCCCAAATGAATCCAGTGCCAGGAGAGACAGAGAGAGAGGGAGAGAGAGAGAGAGAGAATAATTTTGGACAGCTGGAAACTTTCAGCATTATTCAGGCCATTTATCAGAATTTATTATCAGCTGAAGATAAACAAAGTCCCTACTCCCTAGACACATGCAGTCTGGTGAGGAGAAAGCTAAGTAAACAGATTCCAGCAGCCTCGCCCTGCGGCCAATATGGGTATTTCCAGCTGATCCTGGTTCATCCCAGAGCCCTGTGCAGTTCAGTCCTGAACAAAGGCCTTTTGGATGCTGGTGATGACCACAGAGGAGGCTCATGTGCTCCGGGCAACCCCCTTCCGTGGTCGTCACCGGCCAGCCCCGGGGGGCAGCCCAGACCCTGCCCCTTCCCGGCTCCCGGCAGGATGGGCGGCTTGAAGCCCTGCAATAAACAGGACCGGGGCCATCTGCCAGTGTGACACGCAGGAACCCAAGCTCGGGCCCAGGGAGTGGAAAGGGTTAAGTCCACAGGATGTGCCTGGGACCCAGCTGTTTCCCCATGTGGCTGGGTGGGGGATTTACAGCCTCCCCCGCAGGGGGCTACCGGGCAGGGGCTGGGGAAAGATGCTGCTCTCAGGAGAGAAAAGGAAGAGTCTCCCCTCGGAAGCCAGACTGCCCTGTCATGCAGCCAGGGCCTCCCACGCAGGCGCCAGCGGAGGGGAGGGCCAGGAAAGAGGAGCCAAGGGGTCCAGGAGAAGACAGGGCTGGACTCCCCATACCGGGATGACCAAGGCAGAGCTGGCCCTGTCCCTCCTGGGCCTCCCCTCATTTGGAGACAGGAGTTAGCGTCAGAGAAGCGGGTCCGGAAGTTCGGACTCCAGCCTTCAACTTTTAGAGGAGAATATGATGTGGGGGAGGGGAAGGGGGCCACTCTATGCCTCAGTTTCTCTCTTGGGCACAGCCTCCAGGGTCAGCTTGATAATGGCCCTCAAAAACGTGCTAATTCTAATCCCTGGAACCTGTGAGTTTTGTCTTATGCGGCAAAGATGTTGGAAATGCCGTTACAGCAAGGATCTTAAGGTGGGGAGATGATGCAGGACTACCCAGGCGGGCTGCGGGTATCATGACAAGGGTCTTCATGAGACGGAGGCACACGGAGATTGCAGACAGAGGAGCAGAGGGCAGTGTGACCACGGGAGCAGGGCGTGGAGGGACGCCGCCACAAGCCAACAACACCCGGCGCCACAGAAGCCAGAAGGGGCAGGGACCCAGCTCTCACCCGGAGCCCCCCGCCCTGGGGGGAGAATGGCCTGGTATCAGCCCAACGCTGACTTTGGACTCGTGGCCTCCAGAGCTGTAAAAGAACACATTTCTGTGGGTTCAAGCCACCCAGGAGATTATTCTAGCAGGGAGCTGCTGGTTGTGCTCCCCTGGCCTGGTGGGACGAGGGGAGCATGTGCCTGGCCTGGCTCCTTGCAGAGTAGTTCTTTTTTTATATATTACATTTGGGTAATTTCTTTTTCTAGGAGATCATCTTCCTAGAACATCTTCCTAGAACATAGCACTTTCAGTTGGCCGAGGACATCATCATTCCAGCCTAGAAACACTCTAGAATAATCCCAGGATAGGAAGGTAGATGTCCTGTGCCCAGCAGGCCAGCTGGAGATGGTGCACTGCCCCAGGAGATCCCCCACTCTTCCCTACCCCCTGCTCTCAGCTTTCTGGTGACTCATGAGGTCTCCCAAACCACTGGGCTGAGCCCTGAGCATCTTCTCTGTGCTCACCCAGCACCCTTCCACAGCCCAGAGCTCAGGAATCTTGGGGTGACCTGACCCCCCCTTTCTGAAAAAAGCAAACCATCAAATCTGGGGAAAGGCGGGGAGGTAAGGACGGAGAGAGATTCTAGAATCTCAATCACTCGGCAAACATTAATTGCAGTCTTGCTGTGTGCCAGGCGCAGGGCCTGGCCCCGGGGGGAAAAGGAACGTGGTCCCTACCCCGAGAAGGAGATAAGTAGACCAATGTCATGCCAGAAAGAGTGCGTGCCGGGCTCTGATGAACGCGAGCAGGGGAGGGGCCCCGGCCCTGACGGGGGCATGAAGAGAATCAGGGGAAGCCATCCCGAAGGAGACGAAGGAGACGTCTGTATTATTTATCCATTGCTACGCAACAAATTAGCACAAACGAAGTGGCGTAAAACAACACACGTTTATCATCTCATAGTTTCTGCGGGTCAGGAATCCAGAAATGCCTGGCTGGGCCCCTGTCAGAAGTCAGGATGTCAGCCAGGAGCGGGGTCCCAGGGGAAGGCTTGGCGGGGGAGGAACCTGCTTCTAGCCTCACACGGTTGTTGGTGGGATTCAGTGTCTTTTGGGCTTCGGGCCAGAGGCCACCCTTGGTTCCTGGCACGGGAGCCTCCCCGACATGGCAGTTTGCTTCGGCGAGTGAGCGAGGGCGAGGGTCTGAATGAGCCAGATGGAGAGCACAGCCTTATGGAGCCTAATCACAGAAGGACCCCCCATCTCATCCTAGTCACGAGGCCAATCTGCTCTCAAGGGGAGGGGTTCGTACAAATACACCAGGAGGCGGAGACCGCTGGGGCCTTTCCAGGACCCCCAAACTGGGTCTCAAAGGCACAGCAGGGACCAGGGAGGTCGAGGCAGGAACAGAGACTCAAGAGGAGTGTGGAGCTGGCTTGGAAAGACCAGAGCAGGGCTGCCAGGGGAGGGCTCGCCTCAGGGAATCAACAGACGCTACCTGCAAATAGTCCAGGCGTTCACACTGCACTGCACGCTCGCTTGTGTTGTCTTCTTGACCTCACTCGTTCCCATAGTATTCCTGGATGGAGGGAGGATCATTGTTTCCATGCCACATTTCTGCAAACTGAGAGCCAGGCGCGGTAAGAGTGCGGCCAGAGGCCAGCTGCCCATGTGGGCTCCTTCTCCAGGACTATTCTGATAAGGGGGGGATCGGGGAAAGTAAAACCCCGAGATACAGGAAATGGAGAAATAAGAGTGCCCTTGCTGCCAGACGGCACTCCCCAGGACTGCAGCACCTGAGGCTCCGTGGGTATGTGGGAGCTCGCAGCATGTGTGTGTGTGTGTGTGTGTGTGTGTAACACCATGCAGCAGGCTCTGCTCAGTAACCCCTGACTAGGATCCCGGGCCTCAAACACCAGAGGCCAGGACAGCAGCCCTGAGCTCTTGATTGGCTGTCATAGCCATTGAGCATCATTCCCTTGGCCTGGAAACCTCAGAATCACGATGGGTGGGGGGAGGGGCTTACTGGAAACGCTGATTCCCGGGCTCCAGCTCGAGAGGGTTGCAGGTAGGGCCAGGGTTCT